>NW_009189987.1:0-460 GCF_000690835.1 Fulmarus glacialis
AGCTCATTACGCTGCTACTTTATACGTAGTGAGCTAACCTATCTTATTTTTTTAGATCAAAGCCTTTCCTGCGTACATTGTAATGACACGCTTGAGCACATTAATTTAGAAAATAAGATAAGTGCTCGGTTTATTTGCCAGTGAAGCGGTGGTGTTATGTTAAAGGGTAAGCAGGAGTTGTACCATGGTCTTCCTCTCTGTAGGTCCCCTCAGAGCCAGAGGGCTGGGTTGAAATAGTCGCGATCTCTTGGAATCACCGTGCCTTCGTGGATACGGGCTTCAGAGCAGGAAAACCCCTCGTAAGGCTCCTGCTCCAGCCTGTACCATGGTCTTCCTCTCTGTAGGTCCCCTCAGAGCCAGAGGGCTGGGTTGAAATAGTCGCGATCTCTTGGAATCACCGTGCCTTCGTGGATACGGGCTTCAGAGCAGGAAAACCCCTCGTAAGGCTCCTGCTCCAGCC
>NW_009189988.1:0-10798 GCF_000690835.1 Fulmarus glacialis
CCCGCCCCAGCCCCGCACCCCGGCGAAGGCATCCCCGGCGGTCTGGCTGCCCCCAGCATGTGCCAGCGACCCCCTTTGTGGAAAACGCGTCTTCCTTCTTCTATCCCCTCCTCAAGAAAGCATTAGTATTTCGACGTAATTAACGCTACTGTTGCTGTTTTAGAGGGGATTTAACTAAACAATGGGGAAATTAACGTTGACTCATTAAGCCTAAACAATGACATTTTGTTTTCTGACTTCAGCCCAAGAGAGTCTCGAGGTTAGAAAGAAAAACAAAAGGAGTGAGAATAAACGCAGCTCGAGAACAGCTGTTGATGAGCTTTTATGTGTCATTTTGTTTTGTGAACCCGAAGTTGGAATAGTGCTTTTCACCTAAACTCGTGATTTTCATCTAAAGATCTGGGAGGTTTTTTTATACTTGCGGAGCTTGCGTAATTCTACTTAATGTAGCATTAAGGTGCAATCTTGAAAACGGTCGGGACATCCAGTAGTAATTCATTTATGTTGTTCCTTCTGGATGTTTCAGGGGATGTGCGCTTCATAAGTCGTTTTTAAACTGTGTTAGAAACGCAGGAGAAAATACTAATCAGCGTGGCTGAGTGCACCGTTTGCATTACCTTATCAGTGGACTGTAGGTATGGCTTCCTAACGCAGCCCGAAACACGGGGGCTGGTTTGCATCATTCATTTCCTTAAATGAAGAAATGAGTCGTAATTAATACTGAAATGGTCTGATTAGGTTTTGAAGTTCCTGTTTCAGGAAGTGGAGCGAGCCAGATCTTGGGTTTGAAGATGCATTTCTCATGATAGTTTGCTTCGGGAGGGGAGAGATGGGGAACCTCAAACAAGTAGGGTACTGCAGGGTATACCTGAGAAATGGGTTAGCTCTGTATTGTGTATTGCACAACTTGTTCACATGTGCTTTTTGCTGGGCGTCCTTGTTCTTGTCCCTTTGTGGGGCAACCCCTTCACAAAAAAATAATTGTAGCAGCAAAACCTGTTACTGTGTCATTGCTGTGGTCATGCAGGGAGAATGTGTAGTGATGTCAGAGAGGAAACAGGGCTCCATTACCCGCTGCCGAAATCTTAAAAGCTGCCGAGCATGCTCGGAAACAATAACCCAGTCACAACCCTGTTTTCCCTTGACTCTAAGAAAGGGCGCTATTTTTAATTGGGACTTCATCCGTGCCAAATATCAGGCTTTCATTGTCTTTCCCATAGACTAGAGTGAAAAATAAAACGGTAGGGTTTGTTTTTATAGTAGGGTAACTTCTCTCTTCTTTTCTCTCTGAAAATTTACCAGTGAGAAGACATTTTATTTTGTGTGTTAAAGCTTCCTTCGAGGGAAAAGGAGAATCGGTCCTCTGGGAAGACCAGTTTGGAGTTGGCTAAGGCTTGCAGAGGACTGAACGTGAAAACGATGAGCTATGAAAGAGCTGATTAGAGGGGGACTGGGCCCAAGTATCTTGGCCAAGGTTGCACTGAATTGGTGGGAGCTCAGGTGCCTGTGCACGTACCCCTGACAGTTGGTCAATCTAACCATTTGTCTGAAGTATATTGGTGGAAGAAGGCTTTTTAAACATTGCTTTTCCTTCTTCATCAAAATAGCTTTCAGAGAAGATTTTTGATTTTTTTCTCTATATTTAGACCGAGGTCACTTGTGATATAACACCGGTGTGCAATAGAGGAAACGACTTGCTATGCTGAGTGAAAGCTGCGCTGTGACCGTTGCTAAGCATAGGTAAAAATACGCCTGCCTTTAGCGTGCAGCTTTGATCATCTCTATAAAATACTGGTCTCAAAACTACAGCAAAAATAAGATACTCTGTTAGTGTGAAGTCACAAATTTGTATGCAGGCTCCCTTTGTAGGAGTGTTTCTGTTGGTGTTAAGAATGCCTTTTTCATGCAATTTCTAGCAGTTTTAATTCTAAGCTTCAGCAGGTGAAATTTCTGTTCTTTGACCGAGTGTGACTATAAATGTGACCCTGTGTTACTGCTAGTCTGTCGAGACCCAAGAGGGCATGACAAAAGGGAGGTGGTGCTCTAAAATTACATGGCTTGAAGAAGGGATGGATGCAGTGTGGCAGGGGGGAGGAAGGCTGTAGAGATCCCTCGAGTTTCGTTCTGGATGATCTTGATGAAGTAAAAGGATATGTAACCATCTCGAGAGAGGAAGAGAAACAAAAGGTCAGGAGTAAAGTGTATGGGTCAAAGGAACCTTTTAGCTGTTTGGAAGGAATGCCTTGGGATTAGTGACGTGGCTAATGGAAGAGGGTCACTGGATGAAAAAAAAAAAAAAAAGCATTTTAGAGTTCTCATTATTGTTACCAGCCTTCTTTCTGGAAAGATTCTGGGTTTGGGAGGATTAGTTTGTCAAGAGTGCAAGTTGTGCATTGCTGTGGGCAGGGGAGAGATGAGGTTAGCAACGCAGGGTTAGCAGAGGTGATATTCAGGTTTCTGAGCTTCTGACATGCTAGAGAGAAGTGGATTAAAGGTGAGAGAGCTGCTGAGAGCTATTCTTCCCTTCCCTGTGCCTGACTAAAGGAAGCTCAGTGCCATTGGGGAAGGCAGGAATGGAAACATACAGCACTGGAGGGAAATGGGTTCGGGAAGGAAAGGACCTAAACCAGACGAGAAGAACAAGATAAAAATGGTCTGAAGTGCATAAAAAGGTGACGAGGGGAGAAGGGTTGTTGAGCAGAGGGATCAACTGAGGATTGGAGAAAAAAGAGGGAGTGGGGGACCTCCCCATAACTGCAGCCAAAGCAATGTGATGGGTATAAAGAAAGCTGTAGAGGGAGTGGAGACACTTATCATGGGGTTATAAGTAACCCTGTGGAAGAGAGTAGCTAGTATAAGGATAAGAAAGTCAGATATCCTTAAGGATAAAGATTGTGGTATTGAGGGGGAGGAGAAAGATTAGGTACTTGGAAATTATTGCGAGTCCTCTCTATGGTAGGGTGGAAGGAACCTCAAAGCTAAGGATGGTTTGAAAGTTGAAATTGCCAAAGGAGCAGGAAATGGCATTGGAGGATATCGCCGCAATGAGGTGATTAAGCAGCTTTTTTTTTTTTTTGTAGGATTATCTTGCTTTTGCTGTGCTGTGTGGCTTTAGAAGCTGCACAAAGGGCGTAGACCCTCTTCTCTTTTTGCTGTATGCTCCAAACCTTAGAAAAACCCAACGGAAAGCCCCTGCTTTTGACTGTATTTTGAAGGTGCTGAACTTGAGGGCAGCTCCGGTGAAAGGCATTTAGCTTTGCTCTGTCCAGTAATACTTGATCTTTCCCTGACCAGGGCAGCACAGCAGCTTGTTTGGGAGGCTTTAGGCAGTGAAATGAAGTACTGAAGGAGGAAGGATGTTACTGACCTTCCTTCTCTTTCCTCTCTCTAGGCTCTGAAATTGTAAGTTAAGTCTGCTGGGTGGCTTACCCAAATAAATCCCAACCTTTTTCCCTTTTCTGTTGCTGGAGGGATTATTTTTTGAGTGGACTGCTGGCAAGCTTGGTCCTTCGGTTAAAAGATTGTGCTACTTATCTGTCGCAGGGATGTCTGTCACTTGTCTGCCTCTGCCGTCTCCTTGATTGACTGGCTTCCCCACGGCTGAGACAAACTTGTGAACCATTGTAACTTCAAGTAATCATGAACAATAGCTGTCGATTATGCTAACAGAGTATTTTAAAAGCATTAGCGAAAGCTGTGTGAATGCATGAGACTGCTGCAATAAGTAAATATATTTTTTAGTGTTATTTTTATAATTGCAATAATTTCATTCTTTAGATTAACTATACTGAACTCAAAGAATGAATACTGTGGATATCTCCATATTACTGAAATCCGGTGGAGCTCCCAGTTACTCACAGATGTTAAGAAATCTTTTCTTGCTATATCTTTCTCCTTTTCATTGTTGAAGCAGAAATATTACGAGCCATATGTGTATATGTGTACAATAATTTCCTCTTCCTACGTACATTGCACTTACTTGCATCATTAGCCAGACGGAACACAGACTGCTCTGTCTCTCTTTTCTTAGTTTGTTGTATAGCCTGTATAATCGAATAACTTCCACCAAGCAGAAATGCCTGTTTTTCTAAACTGGGTCGAAATGTGGCCAGTCTGAACCTCAGTTCTGGTATTCTTGCTTATGCCAAGAAGATAGGTGGGTTTTTCCCCCCTCAAAGGATTCGAAGAGCTAACCGAGCACATCGCTGTTACCGGCTGGTCTGTGCTTCTAGTCCTGCTGCTTCCAGCAAGTTGAGCTGAGCGCTGATGGCGTGGGGATTTTATGCTTTTTAATTGGCAGAATGTCAGGGATAAGTTTTGTTCCCAAGCAGCTTAGGCAGTCCGGCTTACTGTAGATCTGGGCCGACAGCATGGAGTTTTAAAATCTGCCCTTCTAACGAGTGCGTGTTGTCAGTGGCTTCAACTTCAATTCATTTCTTAGGTGCTGCCTAAGGCAAATGTATTTGATTTTTATATCCTTCAGCAGGCCATGACTGCGTGTGGGTTATGTGGCAGAGTAAGTTGGTGGCTTTTCTCCATGCTGCAAGAGAATAAATGGGGTCATTTTCTTTTGCCTAGCTTTACTAATTGGGAGAAGAAAAAGTTAATGTGGGGGAATGAGGGAAAAAAAAATTATCCTGAGCATCCAACTGGTACAAGATGCTGGAGCATGAATTTGCCTTTGACAAACGTAGTTGAGAGCAGTCCGCGAGGTAGCCCTTTCTATGGTATGTTTTCTTATTTAAGCATTAGTCTGAGATTTTCTAAAATCTGTTAGTATTGTTTGGAGACCCTCATTTATCATTCGATTAGGGTTAAGTTTCTGGTATAGGCGCAGCACAGGAAGGACACTGCTCTTACCTCCTTGGCAAGACATGCTGACCTCTTGGTTGAGCAAAGCAGAACATCAGAACCGTGACTGATTTTTGCCCATCTATGTGAGCAAGGAAGGGAGGAGAAGACTGAGGGGAAATGCATTAAAAAGTAGATCGCATAGTATTGGTTCCATTTTTAGAAGATCACAGGAGAATCTGAACTTCAGTGTGAATTTTTGGAACTCAAGTGGTAAGTTAATTTTATACGGACCTTCTTTCCTGTCTGGGTTGTGCCTTTCCGTGCTCTGTGTTGTGTCACTTCTGTTCTCTTCTGTTGTGCAGTGATGTTCTCTATTGCTGTCGTTAACTGGATAGGAAACACTTTATTGTACAGTCCCACAAACCCTGTCTAAGCTATGTCAGCTTCTTCTGAGTCACACCCCCCCTCCGAAAACCAAACCCTCCTAACTAGTATCCTAATACCCACTACGTGGGGATGTAGAGCTTTAGGAGTTCATCTGATCAAAAAGTGATCAAAAAGTGTTGGCAGTACTGGGCCAACATTTCTTCAGTTGACATATGCTTTTTTCCCTACCGTACGGTTTTAAACCCGTAGTAATTCTTGGTACTTTCCACCTTCAAGCAGGTCTATGAGCAATTATTTATTTGAGATTTTAGCTGTTCATAGTTTTACAGCCAGAAGTTGATATTAGGATGTCTGCTTTAAATATCCAGGTATCACTTACCCTTCAATTTCCATCATTTGACCCAGTTTTGAGTCCAGGAATTAGTGTTTGGCTACAGTATCTCCTTCTCTTGAATCAGGACAGCTGGTGGTGGTGAACACTTTCCTTTGTAGATTGTTCTGGTAGTTTGGCCACTGAAAGGTGTATTTTCCTGTATTTTTCTTCTAGATTTTTCTATTTTCAGCTTTTAGCTGTTGTTTCTTGTTATGTCCTTCTCTACTATGCCCAAGCACACATTAGTACACTGCCTCTTCTTGTGTGAGGGCATATATAACATTTCTGTCTTAGTCCTAACCTCTTTTGAGAGCCTTAACAGTCTGATCTCTGAATTTGCGTATTGTAGGGCATTTTGCCATTCCCTTTGCGTTGTTACGGCTTGCTGCATCTTAAAATTTTCCACATTTGTGACTAGAAGACTTGCATAGAGGAGTCTAGAAGAGACTCCATCTGTATAATGTACAGAGATAAACATCTTTTCTACTACTTTATTCTTATTTGCTGTTCCTTTGTTACATAGCCTTGGACTGTGTTTTTATTCTTTTTGCTACTGCATGGCATGAAGAGGTTTTAACTTGGATTTCTCCTGCCTGCTCGGGTGCAGCCCTGCGCTGCAGGTGTGTTTGTACAGGGCTCTGTGAAAACAGACTTTGTGTTAGTGAGTTCAGGCCGCTGTTACACGGGTCACATTGCTCTGTACAAACACGCTGTCCACATTGTTGCTTACCATTTGCTGGGCTTCATGATCTGCAAACTGAGTCGGCAGTTGCTCTATTTCCCCTCTGGTCATTGATAAAAATGTTGAATGGCACCGAGTCTCGTGGAATGAGTTATGAGTTTGAATCCAGTTAACGTGCTCCTGAGTGAGATTTTGGTTTAGAAACAGTCCTTTATCAAGTCAAACACCGTATTAATTAAAAAAAAAAAAAGAAAAAAGACAGTACTACAAAAGCTTGGAATTTTGAGGTAGTAAATAAATTATACCCTAGATATTAAATGATTGGCACCCTACCCCATCCGGGTATTTTCTGTCTGTTGTTTGAAAGTCCTTGTTAGTCACGAGGATGCAGGTGCTGGAAGCTGCAGCATCTTCTGCATTGAGGTATGTTAGGAAATGGCTGAGAGAAAATTGGGGGAGTGAGACCAATGCTAATACTCTTCGGTACAGTTGCTGGAAGCGTTGAAGAACTGAACAGCATCTCTCGTGTGCTGGAACAGATTTATAGCTGGCGTTGGTAGCGGCAGAAGGAATCTGAAAGACATTAAATTGGTCTTGTTTGGTGCCAAAGTATGCAAAGCATAGCGAAGCAGGGACCTGCCTCTGGCTTCCACTCCTTTTTGTACAAGCTGTTTATCTCTGAACTGTGGAACATGTTTTTAATTGGACAGCTCTAACGAGGTATTTATAGGCACATTTTGACGGTTTAAAGCTCTTGACCTATGAGTAGTCTTGAATGTATTCTGGCGGGTGTTTTTTTCAGTGTTTTTGGACTTAACAGGTAGAATTTTGCCATCAAAATTAAGTTTTAGTTTGGTAAACAAAAGGTGCCATCAACTTCTCAACGTGTAATTACAAGGTGCTTCTTTCAAAAGTTGCCAACTTAAATTCATATCCAAATCTTAAGTGATTGCTTTTGTTGTATAGACTTGAGAGTATTTAAAACGAAAATCCTCTCAAAATAATTGATGTGTGTGTGCCTAAAATGAGGTTTTGCTGCAGCTTTCACAAGATGTTGACTGTAAATATTAAGCTATTTCGGAGGGTGTGAAGATGTGCAGTGTCCATACTTACCACTTGTACTGCTTATTTACAGGGAAGGGACTGGGAAAGCGATTTATAACGTGCGGAAGGCTATGAAAACGCTAGCTGTTGTTTGTGAACGCTTTACCTCTGTTGCTGGGAAAGGATAACTGAATTTTTTTCCGTCTTTACAGTCAGTACAAGGAACAACAGGAAAAAGGATGGTTTTGTTCTGGGAAGCATTAACAAAGGCTTTCCAGGTACTAGTACAAAATTGCTTTTGTATTGCTTTTTATAGTTTTGAGAAACCGCATGGCCTTTAAAATAATCCAAGAAAGCTTCTAGTGCGAGCAGGGTTGGATGGAGTCTTCTTCTAGGTGTGTGTTGGTCTTAAAAATGTGTCTTCTTCTGGGTGCGTAATGAATATTAAAGAAACACTCCTAAGTTATGCTTTCTTGGAGTTGTTTTTGAATTCTCTGGATGGATTTCTAAACATCAGCACGGTTGTCTGCATCAATTACGTTTTGGAGATCTTCCATCGTATAGAGTCATCAAGTCCTGCTTAGCTTAAAAGGGCAGCATAAATTACTGTCTGAGATTCGTAGTCAGCGTACATAGGATCTTATATGGATTTTGTGGAGAAATTATAAACCCGTTACGTTTTGATTTGTGCGTAATAAACAGTTGATTAGTTACGGTGAGCTGGATCTGGTTTTAACACCTTCCCTCTCCCATCTGTATTGGCTGAAATTTACTGGTGAGGTTAGCAGGTGATGTAGTTGATAGAGCTGCACAAATAAACAAAATGAGAAGTAGTACTAGCAGACCTTGTCACTTATACCTTTCATATTTGATCCTTGCCCGGGGTCGGTTTTTCTTCTCCTGTCTCTGCCCTGTGTGTAACCCTATAGCCACGCTCGGTGGTATGTGTCACCTTCAGGCGGTGTGAGGAGAGGTGGGTCTGTTGAGCTGGGGCTGTGCAAACTGGCAGGTCTGGTAACAGCTGACCAAGCCGGAAAGACTTTTAAAAAGAGAACTAGATGTAAAATGCAACATAAAATGAGATGAATGTCGATTGTGTTTGCTGAAATTCCTAGTCTTTGGGTTAGGAAAGAGTCTGGTGCTCTGTCAGGTCCTTGCAGAGTGATTCCTATGTCTGTCTCTCCTGGCCACTGCACTGGTGCTGGACTAGCAATGTTCACGCAGGTGTCCTGGATGCGGAGTGCTTGCAAGACTTGTGCTAGGAGCCACCTTTGGGAAAAGCCGATGGATGTTAAGTGCCTTGTCCTCCTAAAAGTCTCGTAACTGCTCAGTGTCCTCCTTTAAAAAAGAAAATTTTAAATTTAATAGGATATTTGCTTCTGGAATCACAGTGTCTTTTTGGTTTTTTTCTTGATCCGTGAAGATGCCATATATGTGCGGGCAGCGAGGATTTTGGAGAGGTGGCATTTGCTCGCTTGTGTTCAGAAGCTGCTTCAGTTTCCTGCACTCAACTGTTGAGACTTTGCATCTGTGCTGACCCGTCCCAGGACGGCTGCAGGAAATGTCAGCTGTGCTTTCCAGCCACGGGAGCAGAGACCGGAGGGCACTGCAAAATATTCTGTGATTTGTAGCTAACGTGGTCTGCCGTGGCTTTATCTACACTAGAAAATGGCCTTTTTTGTGGGTACTCTTTTCTCTTTTTAGATATTCCTAGTGTCTCAGATGCTGGTTTACAGCCTAAAAGCCTTCAGAGCTTTCGGGAATGGGGAGTGGGCTTGGTTAAATGTTTTAAAGTGGCACTTGTGGGTAACAACCCTGAATTTTATGGCTTGACTTAATATTTTTGGGAGTTTAAGGTTTATTGATTGAATTGATGGATAAATAGAATGTGCACAAATGGTGCTGATTTGCTTTAGTGTTTTAAAATTCCATTTTCTAAAGTAAATGCAATATAAATGTTATTTTTCATGAGTCTTTTCCTGATATTCTATCAGTGTAAAACTAATTTTTGAATATCTAAGGAGCACACAGTGCTCTTTTCAAGTGCGGTTAAGCAATCGTGATCACGCTGTGCTCTTTTCCAGTGCATTTAAGAAATAATGATGGTGAACATAGTGAGGCTTTTCTGCAAAATTACTTTCTTTAGATTATCTGCATGGTCACAGGAACACGTGTTTCTGTGCACCTTCCTAAGCTGGTCCTGAAATTCCGTATGGACATAAATAGATTGTTTCTGCTTTGACATCTCAGCAACTGCATTCTGCATGTTCCCTCCCCAGTTGTTGCTGGTTTTAGTGCTCTTAGGAATAGGCGCAGGGTTTTATGCTGGAGTCTTTTCTTATTTTACTCTGTTCACACCGTTGAAGGTGTCGTCCCTGTGACTTGTGGAGCAGGCAGTGTTTTCCCCAGGTATTCTTATTCTAGGCTCTTCGTATCCGACTTCTCTTGGTTTTTGTAACTTACATCATCTGCTTTCATATTAATAACAATGCTTGTGTAACTGAGCTCTTGTGTTGAGCAGTAAGTGAAAGGACAGCTGAATGAAGGCATTCTGAAAGAAAACCATTGCTTTCACGTCTCCATTATACTCCTTTGTTGCAGTTTTCTCCCATCTCTGTATGAGAGCCGTGTTTCAAGGTTTGGCCTAGCTACTGAAATGTAGACTGCCACATTTACTTTTCGTTTGAAATAATACATGGATAACTTAGGGCTGTTCATAAAAGAAACCACTAATTCCCATCAGGAATGTGCATTATATGGAATGTATTCTGAACGCTGACATCTTAATATCCTCTGTGCTTGGACAGATTGGAAAGAGCAGTCCAGTAATTAATATCTGGGGAGGTCTAATAGCCTTGAAGCAGCTGAAGTGACTCATTGTTCTTTCCTCCTTGTGTTGATGATGCTGTAGGTGACTTAGAAAATGCAATGCTCAGAAGTCAGGTCTGGTTTTGGATACACCCTTTCGGGGAAGTGAGGGGGAAGGAGAGAGCCTTTTTCTTCTGCCTTGTAGTTATGAAGATGCTTTGAAAAGTTCCCCACCCCCGTAATATCTGTGTGTCTTTAGATGCTTTGTCTTTGCCCATCTTAATGGAAAGGTGCCTCATGTAGGGGAGAGGATGAATTCTGTGACACTAAACTTACTCTGTGTCCTGGTTTCAGCTGGGATAGAGTTAATTTTCTTCCTAATAGCTGGTATAGTACTGTGCTTTGGATTTAGGATGAGAATAATGTTGATAACACACTGATGTTTTAGTTGTTGCTGAGCAGTGCTTACACTAGGTTAAGGACTTTTCAGCTTCTCATAGTGCCCTGCCAGCGAGGAGGCTGGGGGTGCACAAGAAGTGGATGGGGGACACGGCTGAGACAATTGACCCCAACTGACCAAAGGGATATTCCACACCATGTGACATCATGCTGAACAAAAAAAACTGGGGGCAGTTGGCCGGGGGGGGCACGGCCGCTGCTCAGGAACTGGCTGGGCATTGGTCAGTGAGTGGTGAACAATTGCATTGTGC
>NW_009189988.1:11421-41882 GCF_000690835.1 Fulmarus glacialis
AATGTTCTTTATTGCAGCCCAGGAGTTTCACCTGTTTCCCGATTCTTTCCCCCATCCCATGGGGGGAGGGGTGAGCGAGTGGCTGTGTGGTGTTTAGCTGCCTGCCGGCTTAAACCACGACAGTGATAAATGGGCTTAAATCAACAATTCATTTCACTTGCATTGAGTCATTTATTGGCAGCAATTCTTGCTGCTAAAGATTTTGGGATGAAAGTGTGATTAAGTTGTTTTTTTTGTTTGTTTGTTTTTTTAATTATACTGACTGGGTCTCACTGCAACAATGTTTGAGACCTTGTAAGTAAGAAAAAAACCAGCCACGACAGTGATAAATGGGCTTAAATCAACAATTCATTTCACTTGCATTGAGTCATTTATTGGCAGCAATTCTTGCTGCTAAAGATTTTGGGATGAAAGTGTGATTAAGTTGTTTTTTTTGTTTGTTTGTTTTTTTAATTATACTGACTGGGTCTCACTGCAACAATGTTTGAGACCTTGTAAGTAAGAAAAAAACCAGCAATACATTTCAGAAAAAGCAGTGATTCTGCTACGTTTAATCTTGGACAAAATGGCATTTGTTGGGCCAGAGCTCTGAAGTATGTACGATCCAAATAAGGGAGAATAGGGGTCTAAAATCCTGCACGGAGGCAGCTTTTGTTCGTTGATTTTTCAAATGCTGTATTCATAACTCGGCGGTTAAGTGTGTGAGGGCTCCAAGACGTAAGGTTTGGCGAAGAACTCCATGCAAAGATCAAACAGTGGGAAAGTGGAGGAGAGAGGAGAGGACGTGTGACTGTGAGTAACCAAAATGGGTAGTTAGCCAAAGTTCAGATGATATTACACAAAGAATTACAGGACACAAACATACTGGCTCCAGGAGATGAATGCAACAAGGAAACTAAATAGTGTACGTGGTGTATAATAAGGAACGTTTAGATGTTGAAGGCTTGTCCTTGCTTCTCATCTAAGTAGTAAAATATATTGAATTTCAGTACGCTTGTAGTGAAGCACCTAGCATGGGAGCACTTGCTGTAGCACTAAGTGAGAGCAATAAATGATGCTTAAGTGGAAGCCTCTCATCTTATTTGCTCTGCTATTTTAGGATGGAGGTAGTATCTGTAAGAAAGTGATATATGCAGGGCAACACATCTTGTTTTACAAAGCAGAAGTGAGAAGGCCTGATACAGGCAGCTTTAAAATGGAGGGGCAGAGGATGAGAGGGGGGAGGGCACTGCATTAATCCTTGTCCACGGGAGTAGGCGGAAACTTTGTCGTTAGCTAGCAGGGCTAGGATTTTACTGTGTCCCTATAATAGTCATACAGGGAAGAAGGTTTGGGAATAGGTTTTGAATAGTGCTGGTTTTAATGCAGCTGTTATTTTATGGTTTGGTATCCATTTTGTAGGGATTGAATTCTTCTTTTCACTTAAAGGTTTCCGGTGAAGAGGGAAGCATCCCTCAAACCTGCAGAAGAGACAGACCAAAATCATATTAAAATGTGGTCTGTGCTTACGGTTCATGTTTGCCAGAAATATAGTTTATTCTCAACAGATTCAACATTTAGGGTTTAATTAATTGTTAGATTTAAATGTTATTTTGCCTTCCCCTGATTTGTTGTCTTAAGATACAGCAAACCAGAAATATTATATGGATCCATTCGATGTGCCAGGCTGAAGGACTGGAAAAGAAGGAACACAGATGGAATTCCCCCCAACTTGTTCCTTAGCCAGCTCCAGGGATGAGGAGGCAAAGGGACAGACTG
The DNA here is from genome assembly GCF_000690835.1 of Fulmarus glacialis. Classification (NCBI taxonomy): domain Eukaryota; kingdom Metazoa; phylum Chordata; class Aves; order Procellariiformes; family Procellariidae; genus Fulmarus; species Fulmarus glacialis. Next base: position 13,180 of record NW_009189988.1, read on the forward strand.
TGCTGCCGCCAGTCCCACAGAGTCCCAGCTCCAAAAGGCCTGTGATTGCCACGATAGCAGACAGCGTCGCCTTAACAAGCTGTTTGTCGTGGCCCTAGAAGCGAGAACCATTTTTCTCCTTGCTCGTTAGGCACCATCAGGCTGAACGCGCTCATAAATTTGACCTCAGTATGACTGTTGGATTATCCTCCTGCTTTTTTCCAGGGCGAGCTACTTCACGGTGGAAGGGAAATTTTTGCTTTATCATTTGTTTTAAGTATTGATAAATAAAGTACAGTCTCTGTGATGAGTATTGATTTCAGTTCAGTTTGGACACTTCGTTATTCCGATGCCTTAAATTCCCAAGCCTGTAACAGTCAGCTTCCTAATAGAGCCAGCAGTTTGTCAGTGTCCCACCAGGGCTTGTTCGCTTGTGCTCGGGTGGTGTTTGCATGCCCAGGAGTTCAAGGTGATGGGAAGTACCCTGCCTCTTTTGAAAGCTCTAGTATTAGTATCGCTGCTGTTTGTAAAAACAAGCAACCTGTCCCCACTCCCATGACAAGCAACAATAAACCCTGGTTTATAAAGTAGATAAAAATAAAGTATAAAGTAGATAATAGCACACCCCCAAAATATATATGTTAAATAGCACACCCCCAAAATATATATGTTAAATAGCACACCCCCAAAATATATATGTTAAATAGCACCACCCCCCCCCAAATATAGATATATATTTTAAGTAAAAACCAAAATATATAAAGTGGATAATAGTGGGATCACTAGAACTTAGAGAGAATGGCTTTATTTGCTTTCTGACTTCTTTGCATTTGGCTGTGACATAGTGAGTGTTCAGTCTTTCGTGTAGTTTCTGGGAGGAGACATGGTTTTTAGGCACCGAAGAATCGAGTTGTAAAGCCTCAAATCAGCAAGGCGTGCTTTCAGACTGGAATTGACCCTTGCCTTTGTAAAAACAATTTTAAATGTCTTGGCAGGCAGTGCACTGAAGGAGACAGTGAGTAGGCAGAAATATTTTGCCAGCTCCAGGTAATTTAGTTGGCATATTCTGAGCTATCTGCAGGCAGCAAATCACATTGTGAAATTAGGTGGGGGGGAAGCATGTCTTTGTTTTTGCTGAGAGCGTTTCAAGTGTTTGTTAACTAAATGTTATGTGGATTTAATTTTTTTATATATGGAGTCTTAGTAATGTGTTTTCGCTAGCGTTCAGCAGTCAACAGTGCAAATTCATTAACAGCATGTGCACTCTTGAGTGCTTTTGTTCTCTTGGGCACTACTTTTTGGGAGGCTGGGCCCTGTCCTTCTGCCGTTGAGGCAGATTTTATGTTGTCTTCTCCCTGCTGGGCTCCCTGACTTCACAGCACGCACGTATGCAGTCTGTACATCTACACTGTGCCTGTCTCCAAGAATTACTAGGCTTTTTAGGCAGCTCAACGACTGCATGTGCATGGTAAGTTTGCCTTCAGCTTGTTCACTGAAGGCTGTCCAAAAAAAATGGATGGGAGTGGATTGCTGCCTGCCCATTAAGCCCCAGATTTGCTCTGGAGAGGCCGTGGGAAAGAAGACTACTGGGAGCAGAGCGTGGCCTGGGCAAATTATCGCTGTGGACGGCAGATGATGTATCGGCTGGCAGTTGGGGCACCAGCATCAAAGCACGTTCTCTTGGCAACAGGTTTTTGTCAAGATGGTCTCTTGCAGATTTGCATCACTGGATACGAACGCTCGTTCCAGAGGATTTTTGGAGGCTGGTGCCTGGCTTGTAAAATTCCAACAGGCAGTCCGTTACAACTATAATTTGCTCTTTCGCATGCTGGCTTTCGTTAAAATTCTTGCAGAAGAAAAAGTTGGTGTCGGTAGAAAGGAGGAGAGTGACAACATGTTTCTTTTGGCAGTGGTGCTAGGTGTTCCTGCTCAAAGTAATTGCGGAGCTGGGATGGAAATAAAAACTGCCGGGTGTTTGGTGTTCGCTGAGCAGCCAGAAAGATTTCAGTGGCACTGCGGGGCCTGGGAAAGGAATAGTGGGTGACAGCTGAGGCCTTAGCACCTCCTGGGGTTTCACAGGGCTGTGACACTGAGCAGTGCCCCGGGAACGTAGGAAAGCTCGCTGAAAAGCCACCCCTTTGGTGGCTTCTGTGCTGATCTCAGCTGTAGGCATCTTTCCTGTTTGGTTCTGAGTTCGCAGCTAGAAAGTCAGATTTTTTCCTTTCCAGGCCTGTGCTAGCGATAGTGGATATTAGTGCTACACCATGGACCTATTGAATGGCCAAAAATGGTTCACCATGTTTGCAATTTCAGGAATTTGAGGTTTCAGAAACCTCGGAAATTACAACAGAGCTACAACAGAGAATTGTTTTTTCCTGAAATGGCCATTCACACTGATGGCGTTCCAGCACCAATGGTTTTTCTGGAGGACAGAAACTGCCATTTGCCTTCCTAGCTCATGAGCCCTGTATGCTTAATGTCTTGGCAAAAGCATGGGAAGATTGGATTTTGCCTTGCAGATGCTTTAGGAGGGTTGCTCGGCTCTAGTCTCTACTCCAGTGGCTGTTGTTGCGCTGTGCTTACAAGGCACCGCTGGACAGGGGAGAGGTTGCCGTGTTCAGAAATGAGCAATCTGGAGGTGTGTATGATGTTCGTTGGTGGAGGCTGGGCACACTACATAATAACAATCCTATTTAATTTTCCTATCTACTTTAATTATTATACGTGGCCAGACTATAGGACTAAAGATGTTTCATGGGGTTGCTCTGGGAGTGTGAGGAAGCAAGGTGCTTGGATTTATCCTTCTTTGTAGCGTTTTCTTTGCTGTGTGAGTATCTGCAGGCTTTATTAGTGCACTTCCCTGTGTATCATAGAATCATAGAATCATTAAGGTTGGAAAAGACCTCTAAGATCATCAAGTCCAACCGTTAACCCAACACCACCATGCCCACTAAACCATGGCCCTAAGCGCCTCATCTACACGTCTTTTAAATACTTCCAGGGATGGGGACTCCACCACTTCCCTGGGCAGCCTGTTCCAAGGCCTGACCACTCTTTCAGGAAAGAAGTTTTTCCTAATGTCCAGTCTAAACCTCCCTTGGCGCAACTTGAGGCCATTTCCTCTCGTCCTATCGCTGGTTACTTGGGAGAAGAGACCAACCCCCACCTCGCTCCAACCTCCTTCCAGGTAGTTGTAGAGCGCGATGAGGTCTCCCCTCAGCCTCCTCTTCTCCAGGCTAAACAGCCCCAGTTCCCTCAGCCGCTCCTCATCAGACTTGTGCTCCAGGCCCTTCACCAGCTTCGTTGCCCTTCTCTGGACACGCTCCAGCACCTCAATGTCCTTCTTGTGGTGAGGGGCCCAAAACTGAACACAGGATTCGAGGTGATCTCTTGGTCTCAGACCTGTCATTTTTTGTGTAGCAGTTTTAGGAACTGTGCTCACAAATGCTTTAAGCTGGTACGTTTGGAATAAGCAGTTCTGTGTGTGCATCCTGGCATTCTTTGTGCCACCATATGTGCTTGTGTGGCGGCGTGGTCAGCTGGCTCGGGGGACTGCTCGGGATTGAAACTAACGGCTTTTTGGCATGTTGGAGGATCGCTTCTGCTGACAGTTCACTGTGCAGCTGCCTAGATTCAAGGAAAGGGCTGCTTCAGACCATGAACAAGTGCTGTGGGCACGGGGAGAGGTTTCATTTGGTACCACTGTGGGTTTTTGTTGACTTAAGGTGTGTGAAATTACATGTATGCCTCAAGCAATTTGGATTTCCTGCTGCAAGAAAAGCCTTACTCTTCCTTAAAAGAGAAAAGACAACAAAAAACCCCTTTATAGTGGTGGTGGGGTCAATACCTTCTGTTTCTTGTCTTGTGTGGTTTTAAGGCCAGCACTGGTGCTTGTGGTCAGCATTTTCATAGACTTTCTAAAGAAAAAAAACCCCAAAATATTGTCATTGTAAAAGTTTGATATTTTGCCAACTTCTGTAGTTTATGATTATCATCAAATTGGCTTAGTTTTTAGAATAATTTTTTTTTTGTTCTTATAGCCTATATACTGAATTGAGCCTGTATTTAATAAGTTCATTTGTTTTGCTAGCAAAATTATATAAAATACAATGCCGTGTACAAACCTGAATCTTGAAACTAGACTTTTGGAAATGTGTTCTCTGCCGTAGAGCTAACAGTCATCTTCTCTTACAGGGCAATCACTTTGATCAATACGAAGAAGGGCACCTGGAGATAGAGCAAGCGTCTCTAGACAAGCCTATAGAATCGGTAAGATACATACTTATCAGCATCATCAACCCACCAAAAATTAGGCCGTGATCGGATGGTACTTGATGTGAATGCAGTCAAATTTGATAGGAGTGGGCATCTTTTTGTCAGTACAGGGGTAATTTTTTGTGGTAAATTGCATGCTGAGATTAAGTGGGCTTGGGATTTAATCTTTAAGTAGTTCTCCTAAAACTATAGGTGACTCTAAATTTTAGTTCAATGTGCTATTTCAGAAATTATTTAAAATAATACATTCATTCATAGATATTTATTTTGTTAAGTGTTTATACTTTTGGTCGAAGAATCAGTTTACTTCATATGCGAACCTGATGGAATAGTGTAGTAGAATGTATTTTGATCCTTTTTTAGTTTATATTTTTGGAAAACTACTGGTGTATTAAAGAAAGTGTTAGAATGACACTGGCAGTACGGAAACACGGATGCATTACAGTATTAGTACAGCAGTCCTTCCCCATGAATCTGAAACTGCGCTGTGAGTTTCTTTAAAGTATTGCTTTATGTTGAATTAGGTGTGGAGAGTCCAGCCATAAGACGGGGAAAAATTAAGTTTTGTTTAGTTTTACCTTTTTAAGCTTTTTGGAGCTTTTAAATTTTTCTCTTTGCAAAGCATCTTCTGCTAGTCTTAGACACAATACCTTGTTCAGCCTAAACTAGACCCAAGTTTGGCACTTAGCTCTAGCTAAGTTTCATTTGCAGTTTCAGTATGAGAGTGAGAAAACTTGTAGTGAATAATGGAGGGTCACTTAGTGGTATTCTGATTAAGACTAGATTTTTGTTAAGAAAGTACTTCTCAAGCGTTTCTTTTCCCTATTAATAATTTAAGTTCTCTGTTAAAGTTTCTCCATGTTAGTCTGCACTTAGAAGAAACTTAGTGTTAGCAAAAGATCAATATATATTTTTCATTCATGTGTAGGTTGGTGTTGTGTGTGTTTGTGTGCGTGTTAGATGTTTACAAAAAATTTACACAACTTGGGGTGTTCGACATTTTTCTTCCGCAGCAGTTGGCCCATATTAGCTAAGCAGCCATGATCTGGTTTGTATTGCACGGTCTGCCTTTTTTAATTTCTTCTCTAGGGTTTCCTTTCCCCCTTCTTATTTCTGTTCTTCTGGTCCAGTGAACACTGCATATAGTACCTACTGTCTTAATGTGCTGGCATGATGCTAGATTTAGGCATGGCAGTAATTGATGACGCATGAGATAATGCTGCAGAGATGGGAGTTCGTATTCAATGTTCTCCTGAATACTTCAACCTTACGTTGGGATATGGTGATTTTAATTACAATACCAAGCTTGTGTCCTTATGTAAATATAATGAGAAATACTTGCTGGTAGCCTACTCTGTGCCACACTGGAAATTAGCATTTTAAAATAATTCAGGATATGACTTACAGACTAGAATAGTTACCTGATTTCTGAAAATGTTTTTCCAAACAGAGGAATAGAAGTGGTCACAGATTACATCTCTTTGGTGTTCTGAAGGGCGCGATGCCTGCAGAAGTACATAAAATGTGAATGAGTACACTGGACCCAACAACACGGGCACACAGACTCACAGGGCACCTTGGATGGTCTGCAGATGTAATACTTCGTGGCAGTTTGATTAATGTTGAACTGCGGCAGAAAAATTAAATTCAATTACGGCTTTAATATTTTATTCGTATATATAACACCATCCAAATATCGGTACATTACTAATCTTTACAACTTTTTGTAGGTTTTAATATGTACAGTTCAGCCTTATGGTTAAATTTGAAAACAGCTTGATGGAGAGGACAAGAGAATGGCTTACCTCTTTGGGAGGAGAAAGAATTAAAACCTCCAATTGTTCTTACTTCAAAATCCAGTTTGTTTCACTCTTCTGTTGTCTGTAATAAGAGGAACAAGCATTTGAGGTGTAAGACCCCTAGCCTGGGACATTAAACTCTTGGAAGGAGTCACAGAACTGAGTATGTTCTGCATTGTCACATCAGCTGTGGTCTGTGTTGGAGCACACCTGAGCTGGCTTCATGTGCTAGTCCCAGAACTTAAAATCTACAGCTGCTGCACGGGGTGGTTTTTTGTCTCATGAACAAGCCTGGTGTCAGAAACTGCAGTCAGAAACAAACCGGTCTCTTTTAAAGTTAATCTTCACATCATCTTCATTAAGTACATTGTTGATTCTTAAAAGAAAATCTGTAGCTGGGAAGTATAAATAACTTTGTCGGTTCCTGACAATGATTTTGCTTCCACACTATTAATGACCTGTGTGCTTTTTAAATTGGCAAATTACACACATTAAAAGAAGGAATGGTTTTCTTGTCAGAGTTTAGTGGTGTATCTCTCCTGCAAGATTTTTCACTAGGAAAAAGGTGTTTGTACTGCTTTTTCTGCTGCCTTGTATTTTATGCTGTTTGCTCCCCTAGAAGTGGGTAACATCCTTGAACTGAAATTAAGAGGGAAGGAGTAAGGACAAGTATATAATTTGCAAATACCACATGTCTAAATATTTGCAATATTAACATTTATTCACAAATTGTTTTATGATCCTTAACCAGTTCTCTGTTAGCAATTCAAGTGACCTTTAAAAAGGAATCTGCGCAGAGTAATGAGTAAGAGCCTATGCTTCGTATTATGGAAATAGTTTGGATGACAAATGTCTTTGTGCGAGGAAGGGTGTTTATAGCAACAGCAGATCAAAGCACTTTCCAGCTAAAAGTTTAAAGTTTGGTTATTCTACAGACTGAAGAGTGTATTAAGTATATTTTCTTAAATGTGATTCTTGCAGCTTCTCACATCTTAGTGATATGAAAATGCTTTAAAGTCTAAAGGTAGCTTGCATTTGGAAATTCCAGGGGCAGAGGGTTTCACCTAAAATATGCATTTGACAATCACCGCTAAGTGAGATCCATCTCTGCAGCATTATCTGTTGAGAGGTGCTGACTGTACTGCTACAGCATGCAACTCAAAGGTGGCTGGAAAAATAGGTTTGGGAGTCTACAGATCATTACAATGTTGAAACGTGTCCTCAATTAGCGTACTAGTATTTTTGTTCCTGTGGAAATCCTGCTTTGCACAGCTTGTTTAGGCCAAAGATGTCTGGACTGAAACATGCGACTATAACCAAAGTACATTTATGGAGAAGAGAGCTGACACGAGCTAGTGGATGTACGTAGTCTAAACGAGAAGCCAGCTATTTTCCATTACTAAGTTGAAGAAAATATTTCGTATCAATGGACTCTTCATAGCTGCAAATACTGATATTTCCCCCTTCCCCCCCCACCCCGTAACATTTTTTTTGTTCTGTTTTGAAAGATGCTGCATTTACACCGGCTGTTCATGTCAGTGGAACCACTGGTGTCTGGTGTCCTTGAAAAATCAGAGCACTTAACCCTTTTTTAAATTCAAGAAGCTGCATGCATTTGTTTTAAAATATTTTAAGTGCACTGAGTTCAGCTACTCGAATGGGAAGTAACAAAGTATTCCAGCTTTAATAGAATCAGATTTCCTTCACATTAATTCCTTATTTCTACTTGTTTACTGAATCTTGTTGCTGTGAATTTATGGTTTTCTTTGTCCCAGCAGTACAGATCAAGTAGGGGATAGCAATACACCCTTAGAGCCTACACAAGACGGCAGCCCTTTCCCCGTGCAGGCAGTGTGCAGAGTGTCAGGGAGTCGAACCAAGCTGTCGCCGTTGCAGGTTGGAGGCGAGACTGCATATTACCCACTTATTCTGGAGCTTGTTAGTTTGTCCTTGTCATAACTAACAAATGTCCCTTTCCCCCCTCTCTCTAATTCTGCTCAGTTACACGAGGAGGTCCTTGAACTACACAAGGTTTCAGGCTTCAGTTGGTAGTTGTTTGACGATCGCAGGCTGTTGTAGATGACTGGACGAGCTGAAGCTGGGTTTTGTCGCACCGTATATCTGTACAGATCTGTGGACTCCACTAGTTCCAAAGTGTAATTTGATGAGGCTGCTGATTTGACATTTAGCAGTAGCCATATGTGGACAGCGCTATAAATAATGTGCTTCTTGAAGCTGAATGGTGTAGCATTACTATTTGGCTTTTCTCTCTAGTCTTCATTGTGTCATCTGTAGTGAGCTATAGGTTTTGTTTTGGGAATCTTTTCAACCTCTTGTTTGCATGGGTTCACCCAGTAGCATCCGATCCTTGCTTATAGATTCCTCAATACACAGTCAGCACAGCTTACAATCCACTCAAGAGACGTATGGTTCCTGCCGATGCTGAGCGATGAACAATGTGAACACGATATGTGGGGTGGCGTGGGGATCTTCTGGAAAACCTGTATTAGGCAAAACTGGTGTTTTGGTTTATCCGTAGTGCAGCTCAATCCATCGACTACGGATTATATCCCACATACAACATCATCAAAACCTTTCAGTTCTTGTATGCATCTTTTCATTGTATGCTATGCCAATTTTTTTCTATTGGCCAGGACCTTCGTCAGAAATTTGTGCTGGGGATATCCTGGTATCGGGAATCACTGATACCTGTGGAAAGCAATCAAGGGCATCTTGGCAGGGCACAGGATGGGGAATTGGGGAGCTGTTGGAGAAGGTTACTTTGGATGAGATTTTCGAAAATAGCTTGGCCAACTCCCGTGATGGTTTGGTGAAGTCAAGACCTCTACATTTCCTACACGCTTTTGGAAAAGTTACGCTTCATCTGTAATGCAAAGTTCCCCATCTGTAAATAGAAATGATCACTACTGAATAGCTCTGAAGTGGTGAGGGTAATGCTGGGAGGTGTAAATTGTTCCATCAAGACCCTGCCGAGCTACTCTGTCCTACACTGAGCATCCTGCAACCTGGTGTCCAGTGTTGTCTCCATGACTGTTTGCCCAGACAGGTAGCGCTGCTGTTGTGAGTAGTTTGGACAGTAAATGAGAGCTCCTTGCTCACTCAAACACCTATTGGGAGACTTATTTTGGCTGCCTCAATAACTTTTATTGTGGCTGTAACACAAGGAGCTCCAAAAGAATAGCGTAAGAAAGTGAGGAGACTTGTGCCAGCTCTCCTCTGAGAAACGGGGGGATTTCCTCGTTGGCCTGTTGGTGTTTTTGGTAGGTCGCTGCAACTCCTCCTGTAGGAAAATTGCTATAATGTGAGGATAATTTATTCAAAAGGAATGACCGTTCTTGACATCGTCAGGAAATTTGGTGTAAAAAAAAAAAAAAAAAAAAGACATCTTTTCTACGTGAGAGAGTCCGCACTTTTACAGAACTTTCACTTAAAAATGCTATTTAAAAAAAAGCTACCAGCTGTTGCAACATTTGCTGCCCCATGTCAAATTTTGGTCCTAATATCCCTGGCCACTCCCCAGGCCGCCAGGCTTTGCAGGACGGCCCTCAGTGGGAGCCTAGCAAGCCTGGCCTTCCATAATTTAATTTTTAGGGCAGCATTTACGCTGAAGAGCAGTCCTGCCAGTCTGCCTCTGTGAGAGATCTGTGATAGTGATTTGAAATGGAGGAAGAAGGTAGAATGTGGCTAGAAATGGTCGTGAGGAGACTAATGACTAGGTCCCAACTCAAATGTTAATATTAACTCATGGGGTTGTTCTCCCTATTCAGTGAAACAGAAGAAGCTCCGTTTCAATTCAGTAATATTTAAAATTAGGAAGTAGTTTCACTGCTTAAGCAAACAAATGGAAGTGATCGGGTGAGGAAAAACACCCCCTTCCTGGGAACCGAGACAGGATAATGTTCAGGCATAATTCCAATTTATGTCAAACAACTTGCGACCATCCTCTTGAGTGGTTTTGTAAAAGTGGTGCTAATGTGTATAACCCTTCTAAATTTTTCTTTTTTCCCTTTAACATTTGTTTACCCCTTCACTGTGTCAGTCACAACACACCGCTCTTGAATCTCCCAGCTGGTCTTGACTTGTTGAATTTATTTTATGCTTTCACTCTTCTTTAATAAATACATTACTTGCAAGCAGTGAATTGAAAACAAAGCAAAAGAAAAACTACCATTAGTGATTGGACAGTTTCTTACTTTGTGTTACATTTAACTGTTCTTTTGACAGCCCAGTTTTTAAAGCCAGGTTCGTATGGAAATGCTTTCACTCCACTTGCACTGCTTTTGGAAATAGCATACTGCTTCATCTGTCTGTTTATTTTAGTGCATTCATAACACAACACAGTCAGCACAATGTCTCATCTCCACTTAGCAAAAGATTGCAAAGTACTCCTTGTCCTTTTTTTGAAAATGCAGCCATTTTTGTCAGCACCGGCTTTTAAAATCGGATTCAACAATCCTTTGTCAGATACAGTTGCAGTGCTAATGGTAGAATAATTAGTGCGTTATCCACAAAACCTTTGAACTTCAGGCCCCTTTTGCATGAAGGACTGTGCAGTTGTTGTGGCCGTTAGAGAAACGGTCTGCAGCAGATATGTTTGCAGGTAAGTTTTCCTATGCTTTCAAACCAATAGTCTTCTCCATGGTGTTTGTGGTTGGAATCCATATTTGTTCATTTTTCCTTTTTTTGCATATACTGATTTAAGCTTTTATAACCAGCCATTTCCTTACTTCTCCTTTTTTTTAATTATTTTTCCATGTAGCCCTAATTATGGTCCTGGGGGAGAGCTGGTAGTGGGAAAGATATACACTGTTGCCTTGAAAAATACAGCGAGACGAAATGTCTTGCTTTACTGATGTATCAGAAAAAAAATTAAATTTTTACTTGGTAGAATCTTTTTGAGGAAAAATATATCCATGCAGCCAATATCTTTGGGAAGATTGTGTCTTTCAAGCTGATTCACCAAAGTTCTGCAAACCGTGTGGTCATTTTCTTCAATGTGGAGTGAGTGAAAAAACCACCGCTATTCTGATTTCTGTTGATGACTTGGTTATTTAATTAAAGAAACCTGCAGCATATATATCTTTTTTTTTTTAATATTCCATGTACCACCCAATGTTACGGATTCACAGCCTGTTACAATTCAGGATATCTGTAATATCTTGAGTTATGGTTTGCCTTATGACAATTAATAATCAACAAATACATACCTGATTTTTATTTTTTATGGTTAGAAGGTGAACACGGTCCTAACCGAGAGTCCTTCTCTGAGGAGTTGACAGTTGGTCACTGCTAGTAAACTGGTAAAATGATCAATAAGGGATAAGCTGTCAGCTTTAGATGGTTACAAGGGTGCCGTTAGTACTCTTGTTCTTTGGGGGAGGAAATCTTGCATAAAAACATAATGAACAACACAGAGCCCTGCTCAGTCCTGTTTTCAAAAGCTGACACTTAATTGCTGCGTCAGTACTTTTCCACTTATTCCGAAATAGCTTTTTTTTAGGAAGATGAGACATTATGCTTATTGTTTCCCCTACATGCACTAATGGTTCCTTGCTGTTAACTTATTGCTAGGCCTGTTTCATTCTAACATCTTAGTATTTTTGTTAGTTTACATGTGAAATGCATCACCCAGTCTGTGCTTGAGCTCATTTTATTTAATTGATTTTTTTTTTTTGTTTTACTAACCTCACTGTTTTTTCAGTTTTAATATTGGCTGCATGCTAGTTTATATATATATATATACATATATAAAAAAACCCAATCAAGTCTAGCCTGGATTTTGCTATGATTGTGTTTTGGTTTCTAGTGGTGGGGCAGTCTTGCACTTACAACTTACTCAGTATTATAAAAGCCTGACACACAAACAAAATGACTAAACACATTGTAGATTTTCTTTACAAAAAATCTTAAGTGGTGCTGTTTAGGTGATGGATATGATTGTATAAATAGCTTGATTTTATGCTTTTTACTGTCAATTTTTATTGGTACACTTTATTTTCTCCCACATTGCTTTTTTTTTTATTATTTATTTTAAACGTGATGCACAAAAGTTGCCCAGCACACCATCAGAAAGTGACCGTCCCTGATACCCCATCCCCCTGGAAAAATTCTAGCCAGCAATTTTTGACATTTGTCTTTCCCTTTTATTGGGCATATATTGCCTTTTCAGTAGCATTTTTTTGCATGCATATATATGTAGAAAATCTCTTGCTCATCACATGTTTAAATGTCAGCGGGAAGGGAAGAATATATTATTGGAATATTTTTGGTTTGTTTTCTCTGTTCTGTCTGTCAGGATAATATTGGACACCGCTTACTCCAGAAACATGGGTGGAAGCTGGGCCAGGGATTGGGAAAGTCACTGCAGGGTAAGTCCAGTAGCTTGTGTCTGAAACATTCAACACCAGCTTCAGTCTTTAACAAAATTATTTCTGCTTTTTGTTCCTAGATTAGATTTTCTTTCCATTATTAATATATCCAAACAAATGCACTGTTGAGTTTCATGTTTAGCAATTTGCAAGTGGAAGCTGCTGCCTCACTTATTGGTACAGGTTAGACATGATGTGTGTGTGTTGTGTATGTGTAAGAATCACCGTGTTTGGCCTTTTTGGAGGGAGGTGAATTAACTGCCTACTTACTAACAGGTAGTTGTGCAGCTTCTAAAACTATAATGATATTCTGCTGGCTGGATGCTTTGATATTAAAAGAATTAAAAATACAAGCTAGTTACGATGATCTGTGTGCATGTTTCACAGTGGTGTCAGAAGCCATTAGAAGGCGAGTAAAAGGGCCCACTGAAGACTGAAGGTGGTGGCAGAGGTTCTCATGGATGGGAGAGGCTCACTTCTAGTTTCTCCAGAGGGCTTTCACGGGCTTGACTTATTTCTATTCCCCAGCAGTCTATTTGTCAGGGATTTAGCAAATCTCCTTGAGACGCCGAAGTGTTGTTGAACCAATTCACCTAGTCCTCATGCTGTCTCCAGCCTAAATTCTTCCTGTCACACTAAATCCCGTGATTTAAATTGAGCCAGTGCTGCCCGGTTCATGTGGGTGGCTTTAGCTGTTCCCTTGGCCAGTAGTTCCTGTTCTGCAGAAGTCCTAGCCAGGGTGAAAGCACACAACCCTGTTAGGTTGAGAAAAACTGAAGGTAGTGCTTCCTATCAGTTACTCCTCATGAACTGCCTGCGTATACGGTGTCTGCCCGTGATACTGGGAGTGAGGTGCTCAGTATTTACAGCAGGCATGAGACTGTGTGCTCGCACAGTTTCTGTAGAAACCTCTTGAAGTGTTTGAAACTCAAGCGCGCCCCGAGTTCCTCTGAGTAACTTACTCGTGTTCCCATACCCTTAGTCTGAAGAACTGGGAGCTTGTAATTGGACTTCCATGGCCCTACAGTGAGCCCATTAGAGAGATAAGTATTTCTGTGCCTTGGAGGACTGTCGAGAGGTAATGAGTTCTCTGAACTCTGGGAATGCGTATTAATCTCTTGGACTAAGGCACTCTAACTTCTCAGACAGGACTGCGTTGGTGGTTAATGCTTCTTGCTTCCTCTAACATGGTTTCATTTGAAATCCTCTGGTTAATGCATGGCACTCTTACAGTCCTCTCGTGTCCCGTGCTGGTGCCAAAGCTCAGGACTTGGTTGTAGTTGTCACCTCTTGGGCTTCTGCTTTGGCATGGCATTCACTGGATGTATAATTTGGTCTGTTTTCTCTTTTGGGTGCCCTGTATTGCTCTGTGCATCACCAGTGTGGAAACACGGAGACTTGAAAGAAGCTAAAGCCCTCTCCCAGCCCCAGCCGGATTCAAAAGCACAGCCCCGAGGGGCCCTGTGCTGTGTGGTGTTGCAGGCACTGACGTGACGGAGTAAACAGCAGATGACTGTACAGTCTTGAGTTTGAGGCAAGAGGGTGGTGTCACCGTGTCCTGAGGACGAGCGAGCCAGGGCTGCCTGCGGGGTTGATCAGGCATTTGCATTTGGATACTTGTCCAGATTTAGATTTTCCCACTGTGCATTTCGAAGCGTTCAATTTGTATCGTATCTCTTACGTATTATTGAAGCTCTGGTGATTTGAACTGTCTGGAAGCTATAGACAAATCGTGGGTACGGGCTGTGAGGGTTTTCCTGTGCCTCCTACATTTCTATTAAAATGTAAAATAGCCTGTCTAGTTTAACCCAGGTAGGTGCTGAAACCTTCCTAACGTAGGCTTTGCAGAGCGTGCAGTAACTGTATAGTGCCTTTCACCTTTTGGAAGGGAAGCAGCGCCCTGTCCATCTGACAGACAGACAAACAGCCCCGGCTGAGGTGGAGAGGATGCGGAGGAGTGCTGCTGCTCCAGTTCTGCTCGACAAAGACATCAATGCCTGTAGCATTGGGAGTGTTTAATTCATTATCCAGTGACCTTTTTATATGAATCTTAGATCGTCCCAAAATCCAAATATAAGCTGCCAGGAAGGAAACATTTGCATCCAATTTTAATCTTATTCCAGGGCTTTGAAGAGTAAAGTCACTTGATGTGCACTGAGAATGGAAGAGCAAAACAAGAAAGTTATCCCCCTCTTCCACGCTCCCTTCTTGTTCAGAAAAGACCAGGGGAGATTTCTAAAGAGATGTAAGAATAGCAAATGCAGAGTATCTCTGTTGTTAACTCCACTTGCTTTGTGCTGTGCTTGAGCCTAAAATCTTAAACAGCCTACGGTTAAGAGGTACAGCAGAAGCAGAACCACTTCAAGTAGTCTTTAGCTGTGGATACGGTATCTGACCTCCTGCATTTGGCTGCAGAAGGCCTTTGCAACACTCAAAAACCTAAATTTTGGGTTATGTATATGGAATTGATACTGCATTAATCTTTTTTCCATCTGGTTGGCTTTAGTTTAAAAGGAAGTTGATGAGTTCGGTGTGCTTATTTTTGTTATATAGCTTTTAATTCTAGATGCTCATCTGAACTGAGGCTCCCTCTTTAGTTTCGGTGAATCTGAAAGTTACGTTACATTATACTTGCCAGTCATAAATACTTTCTTTTAGTAAGGCCGCTATGTTGTTGTTGTTGTTCAGCAAGAACTTCACGCTGCAGGACTGTACCGTTGTGATGGCTTCCCTCACGTTAACTACCCACTGTGGATATAAACCAGCGGTGAGCATGCTGAGCTGTTCCTCTGGATGGTAGCTGGAATAGCCTAAAATTCGCACTTGCTGATTGCTGGTGTTAAAAATGTGCTGTTGTAGTACAAAGGTACACAGCAGATTGGCTCATTCTCTGCAAAATCTCAGCAGCAGAGTAGTTCTGTACCTACTGGAGCCGCTGCCTTGTGGTGTAACTCTTGTTAACCAGGCGTCTTTGTCATGCTGGCGGAAGAGCTGAGCTACTTGGATAAGAAAGCAAGTAATCCATGTCCTTAATGACGTAGCTGTCATAAGAGGAGCTGTTATTCTAACTGTAATGCATCTGCATCTTTTGTTTTATTTTAGATGCGTGTTGAGTGGAGTATCAGACAGGGATAGTGCTGTTGTCTCTGACCATGCGAGTGCTAGAATACTGGTTCGGAGAAGTTCATAATGAATTCAGCAGAGTCGTCCCTCTGCTCATCTCTTCTCCTGATGTTTTTCACATTTTTTCCCACAGACAACTTGTGTTATATTTGGAAATGATGTTTCAACTTGCTAACAGCCAATGAATATGAAAAAGCAGAAGAGGGGGTTGCCAGTTGACAGGGTACTTTTTTAATCTGGAAAGTATGGCTTGGGGAACCACTTTTCTGTGGAGATTGTGTGATGGTAGTGCTCTAACAAATGGGAAAATTTGGAAAATGGTTGTAGACCATTTTCTTTTTGGGGGGAATACGTGTAACTGATAATCGAGAAATCTGTGGTCTACTGAAAAAATAATACTAGCAAAAGATGTGGTTAAAAATGCTGGCTGACCTTCATGTGAAGTCCTGTGCTAAAAGAGACTGAGGATTGTGAATAAATCAGAGGAGTTACATAAGAGTCAGAAGGGGAATGAGAGGGCTGAGTGAAATCTTGAATTCAAATACTCTAATGCTTTCTCTTGGAACAAGTATTTCGTATTAAGTTAAAGTATTATTATGAAAAGCACTGAGAGATTGACATGCAAAAGTGGTATAATTTTAATCATGTATTTGAAAATATTTTTATAAGCTCGTCACATTTTCCCTGTGTTTCCAATTTTTTGACAATTCTTGTTTAAAAAAGAAATTGTGCTGAAAATTTCTGTTTTCTCTTTTGGATTTGTGTGTTTAATATGAGGTAATAGTACTCTAGAGGTATAGGTGCAAGTCTAAAACCAGTAGTTTAATCTCATTGAATTAGACTAGGGAAAACTGAACAGAGTAGGTGAACGCTATCCTTAGGAAAGACAAAAGGCTATTCTGGCTTTGCCAGAAAACATGGGAATATGTGACTTCATTTGATGCACTTGGAAAGAGGATAACATGTAGGGGACAGGATGAAATGGCCTAGTATTTCAGACTGGGTGATGTTTTTAGATGGCTCCCTGGGATGAGGTGAGGACTACAGCGTGTGTGTGGTGGGGAATACCTGATAAATCTGGACAGGGTAGACCTGATAGCTAAAAGCAGGCAGGCAGGCTTTAAGGGGTCTTTAATGCCCCCATCTCTGATATTGCTGAGCTAATTCACAGCCATCCTTCTGTTCTCATGGTTATCTGGCTGCTTCCTCTGTCATAGCAGGAGCTGTGGAGGGAGGGAGGGTGGGCAGCCCTGAAGGGATGGTTTGCTGCAAATAGAGGTGGTTTGGAGAGTGCAGACTGGTCAGTTAGGAAGGTTTGTCTGATGTTTACTAGTCACATGGAAGGGACTCTCAGGAAGGATTGACCAGCTTTGGTGGACAGGTAGAACTCATACTTAGCTAGTCGCCCTGTGAATGGGTACTGGGTAATAATTGTAATTATTAAACACACTTTTCTTGATTTTCCTTTTTAAAGTCCTCTCTTACGGAAATGTGTTTGACTGCAGCCTTGACACTTTAAAAATTGCTCCAACACCTGTACAGAAAGCGGTTAAGTGTCCCGGTAGCACCAGCTATCTCCCTTCACACACAGTGTGTATTGTGCATTTAATGTGATACATTTAAAAGCATTGATTTAATTCACGCTCCCACAGTATTCCTAAGACTGGGATTATCCTGGTCTTTTGTGGTATCTCTGAGAAGTGAATCAGAATCTAGTATTTTGCTGTGGCAACAGACAACGTGTTTTTGTCATGGCGTAGCTACTCTTAAGTATTTATGTTGTTGAATCAAATTGTTTAGATAATTTGGAGTTTTCATGTAGAACTGGAATTGAGCCTTGAAACTTTATGTAAGTTTGCTCCTCGATTGTCTGTAGGGGACTAAGGCAGCCCTTTCATCACTTGATTATTGTTGTGATGAAAATGTTGCTTGGTGTGAAACTAAGTTAAGTTTCAAGGTGGGTGCAGCACTTTGTGGGATACTGTTTTGTACTAGTACTTGGGTTATCTCCGTTTTGGAAAATAGAAGCAGCAGGTGGCTGTGTTTAGAAAAGGCAGGTCCCTTTTGGAGCAGTTAGTTGAAGTAGTAGTAGCTTTACCTCTAGCCTTTGGTCCAAAAGAAATGCCTTCTGTCCCCTGATTCCTATTGCTATTTAGTAAGAACTTCCTTTTGTTTTCTTATGTTTTTAGCAAAGTTTTGGCATCATTTCAGCATGACTGTTCTGAAAGGCTGGTTGGCTCTTCCTGGAGAGCAGCAATACGAATGTCATGCTGCCATGGAGGAGGCAGGCTGCCTGCAATCAGAGCCATGTTCAGTGTCCTGGGAGCTCTTGGCAGTGCCGTGTAAAGCTGTGAACCCCTTCCTGCATGCTGCTTCTCTTCCACTTAGGCTAAAAGCGATAAACCCTTTACAAATTGTCAAGACAGCACTGTTTCTGTTGATCAAGGTGTGCTGCAAACTCACGGTATAATTTGTACTGTGACACATAGACAGCAGCAGTTACAAGTGTGCATAACAGAACTTTGATTTTATTTTTATCCTTTCATGAGCATATCTAACAAGGTAGTAAAGTCAGATATGTCAAATTTGTTAGAAAATGCTAGAATTCAGTTCTTCTATCTAACTGTATTTTTGTTGCATGATTTTCAATTAAAAAAAAGCACAAGTGGATTTCTGCTCTGACTTGCAAATTCTGTGATGATAAATATAGTCATCATTCCCGGCCCCCCTCCCCTCTTCAGTTATACTACGATGCAGTTCTTATTTGGCATGTTCTTCACTAAGTCTGTTCAGACGAGCTCTTGTTTTCTCTCTTTATATCAAGGCTGAGTAGAGTGAAAGAATGGAATGGTCTGAAAGAAATGGTAGAAGATGTGCAGAGAGGAGGAGAGCCTGCAGGTGAAGAAGTGGTCCTGTGACTAAGGCAGGAAATATCCGTTCTCTGGCAGCCTCTGTGATAATTTTCATTTCTGAGATCAAGCTCAGTAAGAGTCACTATTCCAAGACTGTGTCAGGTGGCCGAGGGTGATGCACACTGTTTTCTGGATGCCGGTTTCGTTAGACGTGTGGGGAGTAATAAGCGGAGTTTTAACCACTCGAGCAACTGAGATCAGTCGCAAATGTGATCTCTTGGCAGCTGCGGCTTGGAGAAATAAACTCAGAGTTTAAATTCCAGAGGTCTTGAATCCTCCCTCTGTCACCAGTTTGCCAAATGGCTTACAGCTAATATATTAATATATTTTTCCATTTGTTAAATCCTCTGATCTCACGAAGGCAGACAGAGTAGATGTTTGTCAGGCCTTGAGAACATGGAACAATGGGCATCTGAGAAAAACACCACGAGGAAATGAGGAATGCTATATTTCTTTTTGGGTTTTGAAGCTTTGTAATAAATACAAGAAAATATGGAAGAGAAAGATAAAAATATTTAACAGTGCCTTTATTCATTAACTATGGAATGATTTGGCAGTCTTACCCAAGAAATAGATGTGAACACAATCTTATCTACTTGTATCTTAACATGTCCTCATGGGAACCTGAATTCTGGCATAGACTAGTGTTTCCATGCTTGTGCTTGCATCATAAATCATTGCAATAGTTTTAAGACTAATATTTTCATGTGAAGTTAGCTTTGAAAAACCTGGGTAATGTGGCTTTGAAAGCTGCTATCATCACACCAATCTTCATTACCATGTCGAAATCCACAAGACCGCAGACCTAAAGGAAGGGTTTACTTAATGCCTCGGTCTCCTTTGGGGGAAGCAGTTGCCCCCTTGTTTGCTTTTGAATGTGCAAGATCCTTCCTTCGATTACGGGTGATAAGTTTATGGGTTACTTGAGTGTGTGTAGTCAATGAAATCATTATTCTTTCAGTGACACATGCTTATTGTGACAGAGACGGCCTTCTTTTGGCTTAGTGTCAGGCTTTATTGCTCTTTGTGTTCATATAATGTTAAAGCAGTTTAATAAAACTGTGAAGGATGTGTGTGTGGGAAGCAAGTAGTCATGGCCATGCACAACCAGCCCCCGCTCTTGCAGTGTAGCATTAAAACACACAGGGCTCTCTAGCCCTCTCCACTTACCGAGATGAAGTAAGACAGCGACTCTTATCTCTGACTTCTATTCTAGATCAACCAAGATTTATGTTCTTGCTCTAACATCTTCCATGTTGTTCTTTAATACCGATCATCATTTGGGTGAAGGATGTTTTTTGGCCCAGACTCCGCTATATGCCTTCCCTTAGAGAAGTTCAGGGAGCTCTGCTTGGTTTTCTGCAAGTGTCACCCTTGGCTTGTGTGACAAAAAAGAAGTTTTGAGGTCCTGTTTGAAGTTTTCCATGTGACTGGGGTGTTTGCAACTTGTCTTTCGCTTGTCATTTCTCTCCTGCTTAGTAAGGATTGAGTTCACAGTGCAGTTTTTGTGTACTTGGAAAGAGGTTTTTCCTCACTGGGACTTGATGCTTGTCGCTGAGGATGATAGATGTTTCAGACTTCATTTGAATCTCTTGATTTGACAGAAATTTGACAGAAACAGGATGACTGTTTAGATTGCAAATCTAATTCCCAAAGGAGACCAGGTTAGAAGGTTGCTTTTTAAAGGTTTGTTTGTTTGCTTCTTGCAGTGATCAGAACAAGCTTGATAACATAGCTTCATTTTTAGCTAGCAAGGAGCACCACGGAGCATGCCAAGGCTTGTTCACCTGTAAAAATTATTAGATTCCTCATCTCTCCCCTCTTGAGGTACTGAATGAGGAGTCTGAATTTTCAGTGTGACAGCTATTGGGCTATCGAAACATGCAGTAGACCCAGGAAAGTTTTGAGAGCTTGCAAAATCCTAATCTTTGAAAATGAAACTCCTCCCTCTCTCACCCTCTGCACAGAGCCGGTGTAGTTGAATAGCGATCACGCCCTGTGTCTGTGGTGCATTGCTGCGGGCATTGATACCCAGCTCCAGGCACCTATTCACCTTTCACAGCCCGTAGTGGGGTTTGTACCGCAGGTGACTAAACAAACTGACCCTTATTCACCAGAGCAAATCCAGTGATGTGATCATGAAACTCCCCAGTGCTGCCTTCACACAGCCGTGTTTCTAATCTCTGCGGCAGTCCCTTTCCAAGAGCAATTAAAATCTCCTAGAAGGTTGTCTCTTACCCTGGTTTTGGTTTTGGTTGTAGAATAAAGATAGCGAATAAGTAAAAATCCTGCTCATGTCCCATTGTTTGTATCCTCTCGAGATGCTTAGTTGATGAAATTCTCCTCCAATGAAGAGTGTGATATCAATCAGTCCTCTAGGATTACATCCCACAAAGCTTCTACCTGGGAGGAATTTCTATTAAGATGTTAGCGTAGTGAGCAGGATTAAGGCTGTTCTGTTACCTCTCTGGTGCTTACATGCTATGCATAAGTGATACAGTGAAATATATTTGATTGAATTATGTCAATGCATAATTTTGAGGGTGCATCTGTTTTTCATTTGTCTCTCTTTAAACAGACCTTCCGAAATGTCTTGTATCTATTGCAGTGCAAGACATTGCTGGAGGGAGGAGTTCTTCTGAATCTGCAAATTGTTGATGAAAACTGTTTTTTAAAAAAAAAAAAAAAAAGATAAAATGTGCACTAGTGTTGACAATGCCAGCATTTCTAGACGGGCTCAGATGGCAGGTCCATCTGTTGCAGCGTCCTGTTCCGAAGAGCAGAGCAGCATCTTCCCGCTGTGTCCGGAGACGGAGCACGTACCTTGCAGCTGACAACTGCGAAATGATAATCCTCTGCATACGGCACGACTTGGTGTCTGATACTAAAGCCCCGAAGCGTTAGGATTAACTCTTTTCCCAAGATTTGTTAATTTATAGCACTGCTGGCAAAGTATTTGCTCATATCCAATAACTTCGTGCAATTAAAAAGGAGTGAATTTGGAGAAGCCTGCTTGGTGAGGTGCTGCCTGCCGTCTGCTTCCTCCCTGCCGCTGGCCGGTCTCTGGGCAGGCGCGGGGCTCTAAGAAGGGGGGTGGCTGTCGGGGCGCATTTGGGGGTGAGCAATTTTTCACAAGCTGGGAGAAAGGTTTCCCCATTTTTTTGGGAAGAGGAAAGCAAAACAAGTATATCTGGTCAGTTTTGAAATCTCATTTAATTTCTGAATTAAGGAAATAATTACAAACTTCATTTACTTTAAGAGATTGGATTTTCTAAGGTGCGACTCTCGTGTAAGCTGTTTGTTTTTCCCATCCCGCTTGAGGTTTATGCTTTATCCTCTCCACAGAGGTTTTCCCCTTGTAATGTGACCAGTCTGTAAAGGAAAGAGTTTGTGACCTGGTTCAGAAAGAAAATAATTTTTCTGGGTTGTAGGGGGACAGGGCACGGACACGGCTTTGTGTTCTGCATTTACTGTAGGGGGGGCTTAGTTATCGATGTGGCAGTGCTTGCAACCCTGCATAGTGGCATGAAGTGTGGGAATTCTTGCCCTTTCTTGAAAGCTCAGTTTTTCCCTTCAAAGTATGTCGGTGTACCTGAAAAGGGTCAGTAGGAACCCTAAACCTGGGAGTCCCACAACATCCGAGAACCTCGTTTACATGCTGGTAAAGATCCCGTTGTCATGCACTGGAATAAATTTTCTTGAGGAAGTTCTTTAACAGGAGAACTTAAAGAGCTTAACTTAAAAAGTCCCATTTTCCCCTTTGGCTGTTCTCCATCTTCCGCCCAGCCCGCTTGGCAGTCAGCAGGGTGAGAGGTGGCTCTTTGGCAACACGGAGCCCGTTCCTTTCCCTCAGCCGTAGTGGCTTTCCGAGGACACGGAGCGAGGCTCCCCCGGCTCCGATGACCCAGCGCTTTGCCCGGCAGCGTGTCCTGCTGCCCTGGACAGAGCCGTGGTTTGGGTGGTGGGGATGGGCACTGCTGCTCGGAGCCGTGTTACGTGCTCAACGTGCTCAGGCTTGGCACTTGTTGGCTGGATGTCACGCTGGGCGGCTGTGCCAGCCGGCTGCTGTGGTGTTTCATTCTTAATGAAATAATGGTTAAGTTTAAAACAAAGGCATTGCTTTTCGCATTGAATATTCCCCTTTTAGCTGAAAACAGAGCTCCTTTTGACCCAGAATATTTGTAATTGTCTTAAGATCCTGATTTGTTTCCTTTTTAAACTGCCTGCTTAAGTGTGCCTCAGTGCCTCTTTTAAATTGGGCCGTCGCCAGGAGCTCAACCTCTTCCAACACCCAAAAATTTCAGGTTGCGAGCACAGCTCTGAACACCAATAACAACTGCTCAAAATCTACCCGCTCCCTGATTCCACAGGGCAAAGCATGGTATGGGGTGGAGGGGTGAGGAAGAAGCCTCATTTTTTTTTTTTTTTTTTTTAACCCATCCTACCTGCCTACTACAAACGGCCTATTTTCTGCCCCTAATGGTTTCTGCCTAACAAATGGTGTTTCTTTTTTACAGCGTTATGATCCTGGACTTGTTGTGGTGATGGTAAACTTAGCAGTGGTAATTTTTTATTTTCAGACTGAATTACTCCTTTTGTCATCAGTGCACCAATATGTTAGGCTTACTTTCTCTGTTGTAGCCATCATCCTTCTGCTTGGTCTTTCATTTTCCTTTCCTTTCCTTTCTTTATGCACACTTGTCTGATCCTTGTTCATTAAAGGGTATTGCTAAGAAGGGATGTTTCTGTTTGTGTTAGAACTGCCAAAATCAGTTTAAACATAAATTTCTAATACTGTCCAAACTTGATTTTTCCCCAACACGATGGGCACTAGCACTTGCTACTGCAATTTCTAAATAGATTTTGAAACAAAAAAAGAAAACCAAAAAACTTTGACTGCCTTAGAAGGCAAAAGTACTGATGCATTGTTTGTATGCAGGGGTTTACCAGGGCAATGAGGCTGCATCAAAAGATCTCGATTGCTGGAGAAACAAACAAACAAAAAAACCCAAAAACAAAACAAAAAAACCCAACCAAACCAAAAAGAAAAAAGCTTGAAAAAAAAAATTAATATAAATTGTTGGCACTTGCTGCCAGCCATTCCATTTGGGTTCACCACTTACCAGTAAATCCCTGGCTGAGACGTTATGAAAGTGATATTGCATTTAGGAAGTCATTTTTATAACCTGTCTTTAATTTGGTCCTTTTGCTAAAAATTGCAGTCACTGCTTACTTTATTATACCATTGGGCGTAAGAGAAACATTTTCAAACAGAGAACAAACGAAAGCTCAATTCAAAATACTATTTTGGATCAGTGTGATAAACTGTTTTTGGACTTGGTGGATATATGCCTGTCAAATTTATGGGCGTATAAACAAAATCATAAAGCGATTAATTAAATGGACTTGTTTCTGAAAGAAAAACACATGCCTCTGTACTTTAAGAGTTCGAAAGACACAAGTCTGACCAGAGTAGGTTCCCTTTGAGGATTCTGTGGAGTCCGAGATCTGTGGACTGTCGCTTTTGCAGGAGTTAGAGAAAGCTGATATTGGAGAAGAGAGAAGTCGATGCCTATACAGGTTTTCTGAGGCAGTTTTAAAGACTTTAAACTTTTGCGCATGTGGATGGCAATGGAAAATTTTTGGCATGATTAAAACCTGTAGATCTTTTAGCCCAAAGGTATAATATATGTGTATGTGTGTATAACAAAACAGTTGTTTACACCAAAACAAGAGCAATAATAAGGGAAGTAAACATTCTGTTTTTTTACTCAAGGTATGCACCGGATAAGGTAAGTACTTTTTCAGTGGGCTTACATCACAACGAACAGCGCGAGTTGTGATGTAAAAATAAAAATAATAATAATTAAAAAAAAAAGCTGTGGTAGTAAAGTGCTTGTCTGCCCCATTTTGCTTTGTTTGGCTGGTTATGAGTGGATTAAAGATATGTTTTTTTTAAAAAAAAAAAAAATCTCCAGCATAGTTTGATTAGTTCAAAGTCAATTTTCTTCGCAACTAGTCCTTTTCACAGCTTACAGATGACACAGCGAGTGCTAGAGCATCTCTCCGCAGGAGCTGGGGAGGCAGGTGCTTGACCACCTGGCCTGGGCTGGACGGTCCTTTTGGATGAAAGAAGTTTGGCTTCTGTGCCACGCTTCTCAGTCAGCTTTCCTTACTCTTGGGAAGGGACAAAAGTTGGCGGGAGGGAGGCTTCCACATCTTTTACCGGAAAGTCCTAATCAATTATTAATGTGGTAGAGCAGTAAAATGTATTTAATAGCTTTTTCACTTGTATCAGAAGATGAGGAGAATGGCTTGCCTGATGCGGAGGCATTGAGGCGAACGTTAATTTCTCAAGTCCTGTTAACAGCCCTGCCCTAGGACT
Organism: Fulmarus glacialis; assembly: GCF_000690835.1. Classification (NCBI taxonomy): domain Eukaryota; kingdom Metazoa; phylum Chordata; class Aves; order Procellariiformes; family Procellariidae; genus Fulmarus; species Fulmarus glacialis. The sequence goes on from NW_009189988.1 coordinate 38,042, forward strand.
TGTCATGGTTGAACATTAACCACGAGTATGTTTTACGTGACCAGTTAATGTTCAGAAAATACCATTTATCAGTACTGAAGGTGCATTTAACTGTAACGGGTTTGGAGCTGAGAAGCAGGTTTGGCTGTAAGCTGTGAGAATGGCTTGTGTTTGGTTCACTGTAGCTTTCTGGTCTCTGCACTCCAAGGCAAGATCTCTAACCACCCAAACCCAATGTGTAAAGCGAGCTGTGGCGACGGACCGGCTGCTGACCGCCTGTGTGTGTGTTCCTCTTACAGGGAGGACAGATCCCATCCCTATCGTCGTCAAGTACGATGTCATGGGCATGGGGCGGATGGAAATGGAGGTAAGCTCGCCTGGCTCTGGCTCCTGCCCTGCACCCTGTCAATCCTTGCATGGCTCTCGGGGAGTTGATAGGCAAGAAATATAAAAGTGAGAATTTGTGCATCAAAGGTAAAGAAAAACTTGCTCTTAAATCAACACAGTAAGAAAACACTTTGCCTCAAAATACGTACTCTGTTTACCCATGGGTACCTGAGTTCTGAGGTCTGGATGCTGTCCGAAATTCCTGGGCTTTGCAATTTCACTTCCGCAAAGCTGAGGCTACTGCCGGCAGTGGATGGGCCTGCCGGGAGCCTCCACCTCAGAAGGATTAATGAACTATTTTGTGTGTGGGTTACACTGTGGGATGACAGAAGAGGGAAAGTGAAGTATAATATGCAAAGATTCTGTTTCAAACCTTGTCTTTTTAAAATTACACATTCTGGCAGTCTCACTAGTGCAAAGTATTTATCGGACGAATTGCATCTCTCTCTTTTTTTTTTTTTTTTTTTTAAAAAGCTCGACTACGCCGAAGATGCCACTGAGCGGAGGCGTGTACTGGAGGTGGAGAAAGAAGACACCGAGGAGCTGAGGCAGAAATACAAGGTATTGAAACGGGGGCATTAACATCAAAGTTCCCGTGGGCTGAATGGGAAAGGATTTGTTCTGGTAGGACAGAGCCTTTCTCATTAGGCTGTGGTAATGGTAGTAAGAATTAAGCATTCTTGCTTTCTGCCATTTTTGAGATTATTTATATTCTAACAAACTGGTTATTCACATCCTGGAATTAACCTTGATGTTTGTTTAGCTGCTGAAGAGCTACAGGATAGCAGCAGGGCTTTCTCTGTGTGCTTTGCTTCTGTTCTGGAAAGAACAGTCCTAGGGTAAGCAGGACACTTCCTTCCCTAGACCCAGGGCTGCCAAATTTTCCTAGTGAACCTGCCACGTTGTCAGTGCAAAATCTGCAGACGCAAATGTTAGATGGGCAGTTATCAGCTGGAAGTGGAGTAGATCTCCTGTTGTTACTGAGCAAGCAGTAAATAATGCATTATCATATTGTTCCATAAATCCTGCTTGCTTTGAAAAGGTAGGACATTGGCTCCAGTTCTGAGAAATTGATGGGCTGTATCTCTTTGGAAGAATTTCTCAGGCAACATTAAAAAAAAAAATATATATTCTGTATTTCCTTAGGGTTTACAAAACCTGTGGGGTTTTTTGTAAGCCAAAGACTTATCTTTTTAATGATAAAAATGGGCCATCGTGTTGGCATTGAGCATGATGTGTTGGAGCATACTTGGATTAGCTGTAACTGAGTTCTCTGTGGAGACATGGTCTTTGCTGGTCCTTTAATCCACTCTTTGGTTTACTTTACTTGATGTAAAGTACATCAAGTCTTAGGAAAGCCTGCTTGTTTAATTGACCTGAGATTTGAGAAGTTACCGGGGTTGAAGAAGCCCTAGACATTAGAATGAAGTGCCAGTTTTGCATAAATCTTAATTCTTTGAGGAATAATGGAAAAGTAGTTTCAATTCCATTAAAATTAAACATAACCGTGGCAAATCTAAAATTCCATTTCAACCGGTTCACCAGTTAATACTGCAGGCAGCTTATTCAGCTACAAAAATTTATAGCCTCCCTTCCTGATATTTTTTTTTTTTTTCCCCTTCCCTTAAGTTGAGACCTTGACTTGCTTGGCAAGTCAATTGCTGGTATATTTGTTCATTTAAAAATAAAAGCCATTGTAATTACTTTTCAAGCTAATTATTAGTTTGGAGCTGAACACAGTTAATGATCTCTTCTGGCACACTTTAAAGTACAAGTGTGCTCTTAAATGGGGCTTATGCAGCCGGTGCTGAACAGTTCCTCTACGTCCAGGTGCACGTTCTCCTCGAAGATGTTTCTCCTTTTTGTTGTTTTTAATCTCCTGCTGGGCGGCATGCTGCTCACACACTGCAAAGGGAAGGCTTGGCCGTGACGTTGGCCATTCTCGGGCAGCGTGTGGCCGAAAGCCTGGATCCCTTTCTGCAGCAAACCCCCAGCTGCGATGCTGGGCATCTTCAGACAGCAGCTGTCGAGTACAAAGTATTTCTTCGTTTCAGAGTGGTTGGTAGGAGCACTTGTGTGAATTGCATGTAATGATGTTTTGTCTCAGGTCTGCAATGCGATTTATGGTAAAGTTCTTGGGTTTTGCAATTGTCTTTTCAAATGCAGTTGAAAGTGCATTGCTCTCAGACTGTTTTGTCTTCCTGGCATTATTCAGCACAGATTTTTTTTTTCAGGAACTCTGGGAGCAGTAGCAGTCTCTCCCAACTCCGATGTGTTTTTATTAGCATGCTTTATCGTTAGGCTCTTGAATTTCTGTATTAATCTGTGAAAATCTCTGCAAGCGTAATTTTGTTCATTGCTCCGCAGGAGTCCATTATGTAATTGCTAACTGTGGCCGCGTCCTGATTAGCCATTCAGTGAGTCTCAGTGGAATTTCAGATAACTCTGCAACCAAGAAGCAAGCAAGAAATGTTCTTTAATTCCCTTCTTTTGTATAGATTCTGAACACTCAAATGGCTGTGTTTTCATTGTTTAGCCACAGGATGCTTTCTGAAAAAAAAAAAACTACACATGGTGCAGGAAGCTTGTTCAGGGTTTCAGAGGAACCTTAAATGTCATTGTTCTGTGGATCTCACGCTGCTCTGTTTTCCTTTCTTGTCTTCCTGGGGACCTGCTTCAGGCTCAAACCTCTAGTTTTGTTGATCTTTTTTCTTCTTCTTAACAAGGGCCTCCGGTAATAGATGGAAGCGGGAACATGAAATAGATTTTTTTATTTAGAAGGTGAACAGTGCTTTAAATTGAAAAAAAACCCCAACCTTTTAGCAGTAGAATTTTTCAGATTTCGACCCCCTCGGGTGTTGGAATTTTTTACATGAGTTTTGCATTATAGAAAACATGCTCAGCAATATTATTTTAATGTAATTTTGATGTGGTAACTGGGAGATAAACCATATTGCCTTGAACAAGATAAATAAAAAGAAAAAAAGCTTTCATAGTATATCTTTTTTAAATGTTTGCTAGCTCCTCTTGCTAATGCAAGGAAATTTCCCATAAGAAGATTGTACTGAAGACAGAAACTTAAACTCTTAAGTGTGTTTTTTTCTCAAATGTTAGGCTATTTTTTCTTATATAATTTCTCTTTATTCCAGTTGAAATGCGTATGGTAAATAGTTATATGGGGTATGCTGATGTTAGTACAGCGTACTTTGTAATACAGCATTTGTAGCTTTTTTTTTTTTGCATGCATCAGTGTAAGTGCTTCCATCTTGTTAAGGTAAACCTTCCCCAGCTTGCTTTTAAAGCGTGGCGATGTTTTATTAATTTTGCCAGTGGGATTGTAATTGAAACGACCTGGCTAAAGGAAGAAGTTGCTTAGCCCTGAGATTAGTGTGTGTCTCAGCATCAGGTGCGTTTCAGAGCCCCCCCCCCCGGCTGCTGAGCCCCCCCAGGTCTGCATTGGCTGTGGCTGTGCCCT
>NW_009189988.1:41919-55144 GCF_000690835.1 Fulmarus glacialis
GACTTCAAGCCGTTACAGCCACTTGAGGGATTGGGATATCCACAGAGTCCCAGAGCTTTCTGCCACTGCCAATCCAAAAGCTGCTACTTTTCCTTATTGCAAAAGAGGGGAGGACGTGACCGTTGCCAATTTGGACACCTCACCTTTGCTTGGAGGTTTGGTTTTGCACCTGTACAAGTGTTGAATTATATAAGAAAAAAATACTGTCTGCAACCTCTAAGGCGATCTCCCTCCCCCTCTTTTATTAAATGGCAACTACCTGTACCACTCCCAGTGTAATCACTATATTTGAGCTCAGCTTAATGGACAGCATTGCTCCTGGGAAGATTTCACGAACTGAAAAATTACACTGACGTGAAATAGGCTCAACCGTTTCTGAACTGTGCTTTCCCAGCCGCGGATCTGCGTTTCTCCCTATTGAATTGCAGACAAAGTGAGATCAAGCAGACATCTGTTAGCACTCAAAATGGAGGAAGTATCAGCATTTAAAGTTCTAAGATTCTGTTCCAAAAGCAGTGATCTTCCTTGGTTCGTATGTGTATTTTGCGCATCTTATGTGAGCAGGCAGCTGCCAGTTTGTTTATGTGTTAGCTTGAGGCTTTGAAACTTCTCTTTTTACCTCAGACAATCCGGCAGGCTCTCCTCTTGCAGCCCCAACTGCCTTCTTGTCATCAGCACTAGACTTTTTTTTTTTTTTTTTAAGCAGTCTCCTTTTACTGATACCTGTGCTAATGACAAGATTATGTTCTATGTTAGGGAACTAGGTCAAGGCTAGGTTGGTAGTATGGCAAAGTTATCCTTCATACCTTTTAATTTGCAAAGACTGGTCAGCTAATAAATATAATCATTGGTGTACACTAAGGTTTGCTTAAGGACTAGTTCATCATCTTCCAGTTTGTTTTGCAGGAAGTTTAACAGAAGCATTTTTTTGTTAATTTTGCAGGATTATGTTGATAAAGAAAAGGCAATTGCCAAAGCTTTGGAAGACCTCAGAGCAAACTTCTACTGTGAACTCTGTGACAAGCAGTATCAAAAGCATCAAGAGTTTGACAACCACATAAACTCTTACGATCATGCTCACAAGCAGGTAAACAAATGTTGATAGCACAGTTCATCAATTTTATATTCATTGCAGTGGTCTTGTTTATGGTTAATACTTTGAATTTCCCCAGTGTATCTGTTTTCCTTGTAGGCCCAGGGATAGATGTTCTATGTCACTGGTTAAGATTCTCATGCCCACCATACACTTAAAAAAACCCAAAACAACAAACGAAAAACTCAACTCACTGTTGGCATGAAGGAGCCCAGTTTTGAATGATCCATGGGCAGGAATGGGCTGCTGCTAAACTGGGAAGAGTACAGATGGATATGGATGGCTCCTAGTTTGCACCAGCTTTTAACATAGTACAGCTTTGGAGACTGATATGCCACGTGTGCGGATTTTAATACTTTAGTCTGTGTTCTGTCAAGTTACTGAAAACAGACTAGGAAATAATGGGCTGTGTCAAAGGAATCGTAAAAAAGGAGCACTTTCCAAGTTCTGTAACCCTCAGGAGAAGGTGGATTCAGAATCTGTGTGGAACTGGCTTTGGTCCCAAGGTGGGGATGTACTATAGTATCTACATGATACTTCATACTGCACAATAAATAATAAAAGTTCATGTGTTAGCCTGATCTATTTGACCATTTGAAGCTGCTAAATGAGATGTAAATGTACAGTAGATAGCAGTGTTGTGCTCATCTAGAGATGAAATTGCTTAAAGGAGGTTTTTTGATATTCCTAGTCATAAATTCTAACAATACAATCATTGAAGTGCTGATAACTTCTAGAGGGTGTGCTGTAGAGTACTAGATCTTGCAAAATATCAGTGAAGCAACAGCTTAAAAACAAGAATATGGCATTACAGAGCATGATTTTTTTTTTGTGTGTGTATTAAATGTAGGATATAATAGTTCAAAATAAATTCACTACAGGAGTCTTAAGAGGAAATCTCACGGCAGGGCAGTTTCTGTTTGAGTACTGTGGTGAATTGTGGTTTAATAGAATTAAGAGCAGAAATTTAATTCATTTACTTTGTGTTGGGAAAACGGGCTGCTTTGACCGAGCTGGTGGCACAGTCGTGATACCTGAGAGCAGTGTACTTCATCTAAAGTTTTCCATCAACTTGGTTGAAACTTGAGTGCAATTACATGCATCTATTTAGGAGGTGAAAGGACCTGTTTGTGTCACATTCTTACAGCGTGGTGATGCAGTATGATTATGTCAACTCCTGTTTAAAACCCTTGGGTGTTTAATAGTGGGGACTGAGATGAGGTTGGCAAGGCTGAGAGTTTTTCTAGCATCTAGAGATGCTGTGGAAGAAGAAACAAACCTGTGGAAAGCAACCACCCCTCATTGGTATAAAAGGAGTCATTAATAGGGGTGCAAGAAGAGTGATCTGAAAGAAAAATGTCTTGGGAACACATAAGGTGGCATAATCTTCTCATCGGTAGAAAGAATTTGGGGGTTGCTTGGTACCGCTGATTATTTTTAAAGGAATTTATGTTCTTGGATAATTTGCATCCATTGCAGTAACTTCAGGCAGGCTTTGGAGAAGATGAGCCTTCAAACTCTCGCTGCGTCATCCAGCATTAATTTCTAGTTACACAGGGATTTAAACAAAGAAGCAATCATGCTTTGCTTAAGGAAAAAATTGCTTGTCCAGCTTTATGTCGTGCTGAAATGTGTGTCACCCCGTTGGGTCAGTGTTCAGTAAGTGAACTTGAAACTACCTAGAAATAATGAAGGTAAATTTGCATAAGTAACACTATCTCACTTCTGTTGTTCATTACCACTCAAGATAGGCTCATTTCTAACAGTCTATTCTAAATTTTAAGGTAGTTAGAAAAGAAGAAAATGCTGTGCTTTTCATAATACGTTGCACATTGGTGTTTCATATTTTGCCTCTTTGGACAAGAAGGCAAGGTTACATAAAGGCTAACATAAATTTTTTTGAGAAAAACCATGAGGTTTTCTTAAAAACAGGCTAATCAGTAGGCTCTCTTGGAAAGATGAGACATGACGGTATCCTAGACAATTACAGCAAACCAGCTTGGTATATATTATCTGCAATGTCTTGTCTTCTCAGCAGTAATTCCTGAGGCAACAGTGCTTCGTTTTTGCCTTTTTCTTAGCTTGTTGAACAGATTTCCACGGGTTCATTTTTGCTTTTAAGTATTTTTAGTTACACATACCCATGACATTGAAGTGTTTGCTTATTCCTTCTGTGGCTCAGTAAGCATTAGGCTGTCCCTGTAAACAGATGTTCCATCCTCAGATCCCTTTCTGCTCCCAAGTTATAAAGACACTGTCTTGTATTCCAGGAAGGAACTCAGGATTATTGCGATACAGGGACGATAGGTAAGTGTATTGATCCCTACCAGGTAAATTTTGGACCCACCGACTTGTCAACACCAAACAATTAAAGGGGAGGTTTTATTATTATTACTATTTTCTGACTATGCTGGTTTCATATAGCATTCGGATATGTCTGAATCGACCTGAACACCAAGTTTCTATCCAAAAGGCAGTTTTTCTAGATTACCTTAACTGGGAAAATAATCTTCAATTTATTGTCACAAACCATTGGCCTGTTTAAGTCATTGTATTTCAAACATCTTGTTGGAGGTGTGCAATGTTGTTCTCTAGATTTTTTTTTTTTTTTTTAAGTTGGTTGATACTTGAAATGAGAAGTACAGATGTTTTTAAAGAACAGTAACCCTATCTATTCACCAAATAGTCAGTTCCTCTCAGGGGAAACCAGAGGACTTCATACAGAGGACTTCCACTGCAAGAGGAAAAATAAACTCAGTTCCCTTAAAAATCCTACAGTGAGCAACCGAAAAAGGCTGTAACCATAGATGTCATAACTTTTTGTACGCTGGAAAGCTACTTATATCTTTAATGGGTTTTTTTTAGCTGTAAGATCTTGAGCCTGGTAACTGGAAGGACTGGTAGCTTCTGAAGGACCCCCGCCTCTGATGTTGCACAGTCCTGACTGTCAACAGAGTAATAATTAACAGACAAATGCAAGAGAGGCAAATGTAGAAACAAAACTTCTCCTGCAGCTAGCTAGGAACTTGGGTAGCGAAGATGGACCCGGTGTATTTTTGTGCTGCTTTCCTGCAGATATGTGATGTCCAGATGGTTGAGAGCTCCCACAGTCCTAGAATACTCTGGACTTAGCGGAGACTTAGGGCATTACATTCGAGTGGGCCCTTAATTTGGTTTTGTGTTTTGACATCAAGATAAAATACTTCATGTTAGACTTGCATGAAGATGAATGTGGGTCACCTTATCTGGGGTTGTACCCACTTTGTGTATTCATCTCAAATAAACCTAATCTGTATTGCCCATCACTTAGAGCAGCTTGCAAGAATTACTATAGTAGGAATTATCTTATGTGTAAGTAATGTAGCATTTACAGTCAGCTTTTACTGTTTTTTTTCTTACTTCATCCAAGACTTACTTACAGAATCTCATATATGGTCACCTCTTTCCTGCTAGCGTGCCTGATGAGGGGTTGAGCTGTTCACTGAGTCACTGACCCAACAGAATAAAAACATTCACCTTCTGAATTCAATGTGAAAAACAAACATGTTCCTGTGTGAACTTTTGCCAGGTTAACTAGGAGAACGCTAACCAGTATTGAAATGCAGTCTTTTATGTAGCTTTCATTTTATTTATTTCTAAATGTGTGGCATTTTGGAGGTGTAGATGATTAATTCTGCACAGATTCTCTTTATAAAAGGATAAAGGGAATGTATTTCCATAAAGAAGTTCTTTGGGAAAGAGGGTGGAACTAAGAACTGAAACTGTAGATCTGCAGTTCTCTTCACGCCCTAATTATCTGGATCTTTGCTTCTAATGCCGAGGGGGAGGGATCTGTTAAAGCACAATAAAACTACCAACACAGTCACTGCTGTGGTTGTTGAGTACTCTCATTCCCAAACCCTGAACTTTCTGGTTTGGGGAGAATTGGACTTGTGTTTTCTAAAAACTTGTATCTTCAAGCACAGCTTGGGTGTAGAAGACTGAAGAGAGAATCTCCAAGATACTTGGTGTTACATGGGAGGCTTTTCTACTCTAGAAATGCTTTACCCTCAAAAAACCCATGGTATTTTTCTTAACCCAGTTTTAGCTGTTCAGCTGCTTATTTGCTGATGGCAAACACATGTGGAGAAGAGCACTTATACATGGAGAGTGTTCAGTAAAATAAGTCTTCAGCGTGCAAGGCCTGGACATTGTGATTACAAGCAATGCTAACCTCCTGAAGGGCAGGCAGACTTGTTGGGTTATCTGTGTTGCATTAACGCGTGGTATATTTTCCTAAGTTGAAAATGAGGTGTCAGGGAAGAAATTAAGATGGAATGAAACTGCAGTTGTGTGCCATTTCCCCTCTGATCTTTTCACCTCATTTATGAGTGTGCAAAGATTGTTGATTACCAAAAATAAGCAGGCCCTGTGTTCTCACTTATATAAAATTATAAAGGTTGCCATCCTTTGAGCTCATATTTAGCTAATGGCGTAGTTCACTCCCAGAAGCTTTTGTGGCAAAGAATCAAGCATACGTCAAAAGTTCAGAAAGCCAGAAATCTGCTGGCGTGTAATGAAAAGTACATTATTATTTTATTTAATAGGGATTGGCAGAGAGACTTGAGAACAATAGCAGGGGAGGGGTAGGCTCTGATGGGATTGTGCTGTCACATGAGCTGCCTCCTGTCTCAAGGCAATGCAGAAGTCTCACTGTACGTGGATCCAGTCTGTCCCTCTCTCCTGAATATAAGGTTTGTCATGAAAGTCTGAGATCTTCAGGTCTAGGAAAGCAGTGTAGCGGGGTGCTTTTTTTTTATTCTGAGAATAACACAATCTCTTTCTGCTCTGCAATTTTAGGCAAAGACTGCCTCTCAAATGGGCTCAGTTCAGCAAGATTGCATGGCGTTGTCAACTTAAATTGGGAAAATCCGTTTATTGCTGGTCCTGAACCTGAAAAGCAGTGCACTCCAGTTCAGCACTGCGGAGGTCTTACCTTGATACCATCTCACCAGCAAAACCTCATGCACGATTGCCACAGCGTGTGCTGAGTTTTTTCCTGTTACAACAGTTTCTGAATCCTGATCATCCCCCTTCTAACCACCTTCGCGTGTCTGTGATGGGCTATCTCTAGAGCTTTTAAATGATGCCGGAGTGCAGCTTATTTAAGCTGATTTGAAGAGAATTGTAAGGTAATGGCGTTGTATGCCAATTTGGCCCCTCCTGAGCTATGCAGTGATCGGGAGATAATCCATTACTGTAGCCTCTTTGTGCTGGAGTACTGAGGTAGCTGCAGATTTTATAGAAAACCTGTTCTTTAAGAGCTCAATTTGCACTCCCATTTGAAATTTAGAGACGACTTAGTAATTTTGTTAGAAACAAGGCTGAAAGCTTAAAATACTACTCTTTGTTACAAAGCTGAGGTGGGTGGCAGCTATTAATAAAACACAATACCAAGCTGAAGGAAGGCTTGAGGTAGTGAAGTACCGCTTCTAGCATGCAGAAATTTGGACAAACTTTATTTAAGTGCTAGTGATTTGGGTCCTTATTTGCTGGTCACTGGGCTTACTGATGTAGCCCTTTTTATAGCTGAAGTAATAAACCAGAATAATATTTCTTGGCTTCATGATCACCATCATCCCACAGTTTGTAAATGCGTTGCTGCTTAGATAAACCTTCTGCTTCCTCAGAAAACACACTGCCTATGAAGAAAAAATGCTTCCTAATTTTTAAATCCTATAGTAGCATGAAGCTATATGTTTGATTTAATATAGGTTGGTGGCTCTGTTCCTGTTGAAGAAATTATAGTCTTGCTGAGCACCGTGGGAAGACTTAAGGCTGGTTTCACCCCAAGAAGATAGGTTCCCAGGGCTGCTTTTCCTTAGTTGGTGGGGAGAAGCTCCCTGAGGATGATTGGGTGGCTATGTTAAATTCTTGTTTAAGTTTCTTTGCTGTGTTGGGGGGAAGGGGCAGCTGTGTGACTCCTCTCCCGTGGCTGTCCAGCCTCTGTGCAAACACCCACACATATGGTGCGGTCCAAAAAGTAATTTAGAGATTTTAGAGGATTAGAGTAATGAACACTTGCCTAAGGATTAGATGGAAATTTCTTTAGTGTAAGCCTAGCTTAAATATCGATTTAGTTCAAACAGCTTTCTGGAAAGGCTGAGGCCTGGAATATGCTGAAAAGCATTTCATTGCTTTGATATACTCCTTTTACTACTGTGAAATTGTACTTGAGGCTTTTAATTGCTTCACCCCAGTTAGGTTTGGGAGAGGAGGGTAGGCGCAGCTGTGGTTAACTGGTTATCCACTGTTCTTTGCGTGGATAAATGACTGGATTCAATTATGCACTTGAAACAATGAGTGAGGTAACAGATACTCTGACAGGATATTTTGAAAAGTTCTGGCTATTTTAAAAGTTCAGTGCTAATCGGCTGCCTGCGAGCGTAGCCTTCTGCTGTAGTGATTTGTTTTTACAGATGAGCAGTATGGTCTTCTGTCGTTCTTCCTTCCCCTACCCCAGGTTGCATTTATGTAAGATGATGCAGTCCAGCCAGGTTTCTTGGAACTTGGCTCCTTGCAAACTTGAGAAATCATTTCTGATGATAGGTGCATCGTTTTAGGTCAGTCAAGGTGCTGAGCTACGTTATGTTCCGTATTTTACGTTCCCAAGGAGATGGCATGGTGCAGTTGTGGAGCTTTTCTATCCGATACTTACCCAGCAAGACCCTTCTTCCTTCTGGCCCCTGTGACAAAAAGAAACTCAGCCTTGAGATCTCTTAGTCCTTTATACAGTCAGCTTTGTAAAATCAGACCAACTTTTCCCCAATTTGGAGAGTGATACATTCTCAGCAGTCTTGAAACTGTGGTTAGTGGTTTATCATCTTAAAAGGCACAGATATCAGTGTAGCTAGGTGTTGCCGTGTATTGCATATTCTCGAGTTGCAGTACATCGGGATAGTTCATTTGCTTCATTACTTCTAATTTATAAGTGTTGAGAGTGGGAGGTTTGGGGGAGCAGAGACATGCAAAGGTCAGCATTTAAGGAAATGGGCATTTAATTCTGTTTTCATTAAAATGGTCTGTTGCAATGAAGGCAGGATTGCATTGTGGGCAGCTGCATCATTATCAACTGACTTTGAGCCTGTTTTACTTCACAGGGAGATGTTTGAGGCCACGTCTGGGGGGTGGAGGTGGGTTTCTGAGTGCACCATTGCACCTTCCTCTTTAAAGTAAAAGGTCACAGTTCATTTCTGTTGTAAATAGCTGGGTCGTATTTTTTTCCAAATGGATGAGTGATCTAGAGACTTGGCATCAAACCCCAGTTAAATAATTTTGTCAGCTGTTGGTGACTTTAACTTCCTGGAGCATTTTAGATACATTTTTTACATCAGCATGGAAAAGCTGATAGCATTGCTTAGTCCATTTTTTTTTTTTCCCTTCCCTTTGGAAAAAAAATTACTATTCAACATTTAACATACACCACAAAACCCTTGAGCCCTTTACTTGTCCTGGTGAAAGTAGCTCTGTTATTCCAGGTGGGATCGTTGCTGTGTCGGTGCGTGTATGTGTATGTGCGTTCCCCCCTTCTGATCCAAACTCCCTAAGCTTGGCCCCGTAGCTTCGCTGGCTCAGCTTCCTCTCCATAGAATAGCTTGCAGACACACCGAGAGCCTGTGTAGTAATGCTTGCTTTTTCTTTTTTTTTTTTTTTCTCTCTTCCACTCTTGTTATAGTTTTACTTTCTTTTTTTCTTTGTGATGTGACGTTTTCAGCTGATGTATTGAAAGCAAACCCTTCTAATTTTGGAGTCCAGATCACAAGAGTGAGTTTCTTTCTACTAGTGTCTATAGCTGTATTTTTTTTGTGTGTCCTCCCCTCTGATTTTGGTAATGCTCAACCACATTTAGTAAATACGATTAGGTAAGAGAATCCTCTGTCTTGTCAAGTCTTCCCCTTTTTCACAAAGCAATGTTCTCTTTACATTGGGCCAACTTAATGCCTCTGATTTGAACTTTGGGTTAGTTTTTAGATCCACTGTTTCTGTGTGTACTGGTCTGACTCTGCTCCATTAAAGAGGCAGAGTCAGCCAGCCTCCAGGTATATTTAGAATTTACCAATGATTTGTACATCTTGTACGAGGATTTTTCTAAAGTGATTACTGCTTTGAGTACTGTCAGTCTTTCAGGCCCTTCATGAAATGCCTGAAAAACATGAAACTTTTCAAAAGCTGGGTACGTGATGCTTTCTGGAATTGGCCCTTTTGAAGGGGTTTCAAATTGTGCACCAAAAAAGAAAAATTAATCCCTTAGGATGGTAGAGGTCTGTCTTTGCTGCTTTCTGATACTCAAACTTCTGTATAGCGCTCTAAAAAAATGCCTTGTGAATTTTCACATGTATTCAAAGGAGAAACAGCAACCTCTTTTCCTAGTGCTTTGAGGCAAGGACTGCAAAAATTTTCTGAAGTCTCGGATGTTCGTTTTCTATAAGATATCTAGATTTCCTCAGTGACGTTATGGTGTTTGAAACTCCTTGGGTTTGGGTTTGCTTCCTCACATGATAAGACTTCTGGGGAACTTAGTGTTTCTGCCTTCTAAAATATTAAACCCCAAAAGACCCCACTGCCTTTTAGAGCATTTTGTTTCTTGAGAGACTGTCTCAGAACTACTGTCAGGAAAGCAAGTAACTGTTTGTGGTGTATGTTGTATTATTTATTTGCTTACTGGAATCATCTGCATGGGATTTTTGGCACCTTTTCCAATGTAACTTGTACATTGCTTTTGTAAGAGATAATACCTGGGTAACTCTCTTGAACCAGCTAATCCCTTTCTGTTCGTTGGCCCATGCTATTAAGACTTCTGTCATGCACTGTTTGTCAAGTACATTTGCACCCTGCAAAAGCAGCAAAGTAAACAGTCTTTTTTTTTTTTTTCCCTTCCAGAATTTGCTTGTTGCTTTGAAATCAGCTTTATTGTACATGCTAAAGAAAACCAGTAATGTTGATTGGAAATGCATATACACAGACTTGAAGTCATAGCCAAAAGTGATCAACAGTTGTCTTTTCATTTACCTACTGGGAGGATGGCAATGTGCTCCATTTGGTTTGTTGAGCTAAGATGCTGTTGCTCCATCCTAGCTCAATAAATGTTACTGGGGAGGGGCTTTACAGCGTACTTTCCAGTGCTACAGCAAAGAGATGCTTTCGGACACTTAACCACGAACCGCTTTTATCTAATCCGTTCCTGCTTTCTTTTGCCTCAGAGGTTGAAGGATCTCAAGCAAAGGGAATTTGCTCGCAATGTCTCTTCAAGATCACGTAAAGATGAAAGGAAGCAGGAGAAAGCCCTCCGGCGTCTACACGAACTGGCTGAACAGAGGAGACAGCCTGAATGGTTAGTACAGGTGATCCCTGAGCACCCTTGGAGCGTGTGTGCAGGAGTCCTGCGTGGGACTGCGGCCCTTTGCTGCACTGGCATTCTTGCTCCTGTAAGCCTGCGCAAATTCTGAGGGCAAAGCTTCGTGCTTAAGTTTGGCCTCATGCTGTGGTTTTGATAGGAGTGAACTCGCTAAAAACGTAGTCCAGAGCATCCCCAAACTGCTTTATCCAGTAGTACCTTTTCTTCTCTTATTTAATATTACTAAAAAATTCAAATGGCTGTATAATGCTATTTTACTGCATATTTCTGGATACAAGAGTACTTGAAATGTGTAAAAGACTGTTTTAGAACAGGCATGAAACCAACTGCAGAGGTATACAGATGGCAGTCAGCTGTTTTCTCTATTTTAACTTGTTCATACAGTGCACCTGGAAGTGGACCCATGTTCAGAACCACCACGGTGGCCGTGGATGAGGAAGGTGGAGATGATGACGATTCTGCAGCCAACAGCAGTTCTTTTATCCAGACGACTTCTGGCCAAGCTACAGAGATGACGATGGACAGAGGTTTCCTAAACACTGGACAAGTCGGTGGCACTGTTATGCCAAGCCAAGTGCCCATCCAGACAGCGCAAGCAATCAGCTTTGGCATTAAGAGTACTTTGGGAACTCCGCTGCAGAAGATAGGTGTGTCGTTTTCATTTGCCAAGAAGACTCCGGTAAAGCTTGAGACCATAGCTTCTGTTTTCAAGGACCACGTGGAAGAATCGAGTTCTGCAGATGGAGCAAAAGCTGATGAGAGAGGGTCCTCAGATACAGGGAGCCTGCAGAAATCTGGTGAGGGCGAAAGCACAAGTAATTCTGACGGCAAGACAGAGGAAGATGACCAACATGACAAAGATGGTGGGTCTCTAGCCACTACGTTATCCAAACTAAAAAAGATGAGACGAGAAGACGGACCAATGGCAGTTGAACCAGAATACTACCACTATATTCCCCCAGCCCATTGTAAAGTAAAGCCTAACTTTCAATTCCTGCTTTTCATGAAGTCTACCGAACAAATGGAAGCTGAAAATGTGAACAAAAAAACCACGCATGAAACTAAAAAGGGTAGTTCTCCAAAACCCAAACCCGGCAAGCACACAGAGAAGGCTGCTGAGAGCACGGGGCAGCAGAAGGCGCAGAGTACTACTGAAACTGCGGCTCAGCAGAGCAAAACAGAACTAAAAGAAATCCCAGAAAGTGTGAGTATGCAGGAGAGCAAGCATCTTACGGAGAGCATTCTCTCCGAGCCAGACACTACTAAAGAAGTCGCTCAGCCTGTCCCAGGCTGTAAAGATGTCACTGAAGGACCAAAGCATCCGACAGGACCTTTTTTTCCCGTTCTGAGTAAAGACGAGAGCACGACTCTCCAGTGGCCTTCAGAGCTTCTCATATTTACCAAAGCAGAACCGTCTGTTTCATATAGTTGTAACCCCCTGTATTTTGATTTCAAACTCTCTCGCAACAAAGATGCTAAAGGTAAAGGGGCAGAGAGATCTAAGGATCCAGGGGGTCTTTGTAAAGAAAACGTTCAGAGCACAGAGTCTGGTGAGATAAGCAAACCCAAGGAAGCAGAAAGCGTAGCTAATAGTTCTGCTCTAAAAATGGAAAACAAATCTCTGTCCACCTGTGGCTCCCAGAACAAGCAGGAGTCCAGTTGGACAAGCGTTAGTAAGGGAGAGGGAGAGGACAGTAGTAAAAGCATAACCGGTAAGAATAAATCTGGGAGATCCCATAAACACAAAAAGAAAAAGAAGCACAAAAAGTCCAGCAAACACAAACATAAACACAAGGAGGAGGCTGACGAGAAGGGCCGAAAAACTGACTTGGGGGAAGAGAAACCCAAGAAACGGAAAAGACACAGACACAAAAAAGGCAAATCCTTTCTTTCTACTGAATCGGAACGAGCACTAAAAACCGACCTGTCTGAAGATTGTAGCCATTTCCAGAAGAAAAAGCGGTTCTCTCAGGATTCCCAGAGGAAGTCTCTGTCTGCTGAAGAGGGAAGCAGCGGTAAAAAAGAGGATGGTGGTAACTCCTGCCCAGAGCACGGCAGCAAAAAACACAAGGCTGACCTGCAGCAGTTACCTGCTTCGAGGAGACGGTGTTCAGCTCACGCCTCTTTTCCGCGGGGCGCCCCCAGCCGCGGGAGCCGGCAGAGCAGCGGGGACTACGACAGCGACGAGGGCTCTCACAGGAAGCACTGCCGGCAGAAATCCCCGTCGCAGTACAGCGACGACTATGACTCCGGCAGCGACCACTCCAGGTCCGGCAGCGACCACTCCAGGAGCCGCTCCAGGTCGGGGCGGAGGCACTCCTCTCGCAGGTCCTATTCGACCAGCTCTGATGCCTCCTCGGACCACAGCCGGTACAGCCGTCGGAGAAGTTACTCGGATGATAGCTACAGCGATTACAGTGACCGTTCAAGGTGCCATTCAAAGCGGTCCCACGACTCGGAGGATGACTCCGACTACAACAGCTCAAATCACAGATCAAAGCGGCGCAAGTACTCCTCTTCTGAAGACGACTACAGCTCGAGTAGGAGCAGATCGAGAAGTCGAAGCAGGAGCCGAACCCACCCTCGAGGTAGGTCAAGAACAAGGAGCCGGGGCAGAACTCGCAGCAGCAGCTGCAGCCGCAGTCGAAGCAAGAGGAGAAGCCGAAGCGTAACGGGTCGCAGCTGGAAACGGAGCCGCAGCTATAACAGGGAACGGAGCCGCGGCACTAGGAACACCT
>NW_009189988.1:55273-56368 GCF_000690835.1 Fulmarus glacialis
CCCCAGCTATAGTGGGACCCCCAGCCGCAGTACGAGAAGCCACTCGCAGAGGTCTCTCTCGCGAAAGGGCTCTCGGGGCCATGAGAGCCCCGAAGAGAGGAGGTCTGGGAGAAGAGACTTCATCAGGTCCAAAATCTACCGCTCGCAGTCTCCTCACTATTTCCGGACAGGCCGAAGTGAAGGATCATTGCTGAAGAAAGAGGACGGCAAAGGAGAGGATCTGAAGGGATCTGGCTCGCTCTCCCAAAACAGCAGTGGCTCTGGCACGGGGAGGGCCTCAGAAGGTGACTGCAGTCCAGAAGAGAGAAACTCCGTCACTGCAAAACTTCTCCTGGAAAAGATTCAATCCAGGAAGGTTGAGAAGAAGCCCTGCGTCGCTGACGAGATGCTGGCAGGGGCAAACAAGGTGGGCATAAAGCTCAAAGATCCTCCCCAGGGCTACTTTGGCCCCAAACTTCCTCCTTCCTTAGGCAACAAACCGGTTCTGCCCTTAATTGGGAAATTGCCAACCGTTCGAAAACCAAACGCCAAAAGATATGAGGAGTCTGGCTTGGAGAGGGGCGAGGACCAAGAGCTGTCGGATTCTGAGGATGTTTCCCAAGGCATTGAGGAGGCTCAGTTGGCCGGCCAGTCTGTTCTGGAAGAAGTGGTGATGGTAATTCAGGACAAACCTCTGGCATGTGTCCACCCTGCCGTGGAAATGCCATCCATTCCCCTCGAAGCACCGGCCCTCCCCGAGTGCTTTGGTTCTGGAGATCTGGTCATGCCGCACAACTTCCTCTCGGATCCGAGCGATGGCGATGGGCTAGAACCTATGGACGGGGGCAACCAGCCTGTCCCAGTGGAAACCAGTATGATGCCCTTAGTTCCAGATGTCGAGCACTTTCCTGGCTACGTGCCTCAGAGCGGGGAGCCGAGCATCGAAGGGGATCGGGAAGGAGGAGAAGACTCCTCTCTAGCACCGCTCGAGAGCCAGCCGATCACCTTTACACCCGAAGAAATGGAGAAATACAGTAAGCTGCAGCAAGCTGCTCAGCAGCACATTCAGCAGCAACTTCTGGCAAAGCAGGTCAAGGCCTTTCCTGCCTCGGCGGC
>NW_009189989.1:0-685 GCF_000690835.1 Fulmarus glacialis
CAGCTGTGCACCTCACAGCTGCACACATCACTGCTGCTAGCGCCCTGGGGAACTCCTCCTTCAGAGCCACCCAGGGACCTAGATCCACGAAACAAAGAGAAGAGGTGAGTTTCTCTCCTGCTCCTGGACTCTGCAAAGTTAATGGGATGTTTTTGCCATCTGAACTGCTGAGACATTCCCAGGATTTCTGTGGGGCTGGAGAGGGACAAGACTCACTCCCTGAGAAGGTGCTGGTTACAGCTCTTGCCGTCAAGCCAAGCAGTAAGTCTACTTGGCGTGAAACACTGAAGATCTCTCCCATAGCTCAGCACCCACCCACTTCCCAGGCAAGTCCAGAGAAGCCTTCCTGGCTCTGAGCAAGCCTGCAAACCCCTGAACCTTGGCTGGTCCCGCAGCACTACTGTTGCATAAATGCCTAATGCGATATGGTGTCACATTCTCCATCCTGTCTGGTTTTTGTCTCAGGCTGGCGAGGCAGCCAGTGCAGATTATCTGCACCATTCTTCTTCCTTCCCCTCTGCCCTCTTCCCCTGCATGCTTTCTCTTGGGGGTGAAACACCTCCTCCTCTGCACTGGAGTACGACTCTGCCCATCTGACCCTCCTGCAAGCCAGGAGCCTCCACAGCTGTTTCCAAGGACAGGAGGGTAGAGAGCTCCCAGCTCCTGCTGGCTGGCGCTCTGCCGA
>NW_009189989.1:716-7681 GCF_000690835.1 Fulmarus glacialis
CAGCCGTTTGGAGAAGGAGTGCTGCCATCGCAGTCAGCAGCCAGAGGGTCAAATCCTTCCAGGAAAATGTAATCACTTCCAATGAGCATAAATGCAATTTAGAGGAGAGCTTTGTGGCTAGAGATTATAGAGCCCAGAGGCCATGTGTGCTCAGCGGCTCTTCCCGGTCTGGAATTGAGCAGGGAAGCTGGAAGCTCCCGCCTGTCCTGCTGCTCGCCTGGAGGTGCTCCATGCCAGGAGAAGAGCATGGACCATCTTCTCCCGACATGGCCAAGCCAGGCTGTGCACAGATCCGCTGCCCATTCACTCTCCCAATTCTCAGCCTGTGAGGGCTGCCTGGCTCCCGGCCATCAGCTGGGGACTGAGGGGAGAAGCCTGGATCTGTGCAGCCCTGAAAAGAGCAGCTAAAGTTTTCAAAGTGTTCAGCTACAGACACCCTCACACCACCTTTGCACTTCAGGTTCACAGTCTGCCCATTGCCCAAGAGGCAAGATGCAACGAGTGGGGCTGATGTTGTCCCACTGGGCACCAGCCACTCACAGGTGGAAACCAAAGAGCCAGCAGCACAGGGGAGCATCTCACCTGACAGGTGCCAGTGGGACCTTGGTACCCAATATTTTGGGATTTTGAGCTTCAAACAACTTTTTTATAATCTTATGTGTTGAAGCTGGGAGCTAACTTCAGCTTTCCAAATCCCTGGACCATCAACTGCGGTTGGCTCTTTGGGTGCAGATGCACCTTGTGTGCGATGGAGAGGGGTGGTCTCCTTCTCTTCTGCAAAGCAGGGTCTGCTCAAGATGGGGTCAGCAGCCAACAGGATCATCTGAAAAGTCATCTGTTTGGGAGCTGTGTGTCCCATGAGTGCTATCAGAGCTGTTTGCCCATCACTGTCAGCTGCAGTCGTCCCGACTCAACTGCTCTGGTCCATCTGCTGTGAACCTGGAAAGCGGAAAAGCTTTTGCACTCTTGGCTGAGACATGATGCCAGCTCGCAGGACGAGGCTGCGTTTTCTCATGTGTCATCCTGAGTCGAGGTGAGGAAAGTGACAAAGTCTCAGATTTCACAAAGGATTCCATTGCAGCTTGTCCTGAAAAGTCAAAATCTTAAAGACTTTCATGAGCTGATTCTCCCTTCCAAGTCTGATTTCAAAGTATTCATCTTTTTGAAATGTTTAATTATAATTAGCTTAAATTTCAAAACAAGAGGTCATCTGAACTGGAAAATAATTATTTTTTTCTCCTTTAAGAATGTCAAAACACTTCATTTTGACAAATTCAGAACTCCCTCCAAATTTTTTTCTGACTCAATAAATAAATCAAAACCGACCTTCTCTTAAAATAAGTGTCAGTTTTGAAAAAATCAGCATTTTCCAGTGGAAAAAAACACAATTCATCCAAAAATTCCTATCATGCTTCCATCCTGACTTCTTGTCTATGTGCCTCTCCTATGCTGCATTCCCAGTAACTATGATCCTAGCTGGGTTAATTAAAATGGGCAAGGAGACAAAGTCAGGAACAACTCCAGCCTGAGCAGGAAACTTTTTTTCAGATTCAGAGATATGTTGAGAACATTTCTCTTTTTCTTTATTTCTACAAGTCTAGGGTTGAGCAGCCTTCAAGGTGCGGCGTCCACAGGGAGAGTTTTCTTTGCTGCTACCTGTGACCTTAAAATCCCCACCTTTCCACCCAGTGTGCATTCTCTATTCATTCACATTTCCCCTAAAAACAGGCTTCAGCTACCGAGCCTATAAACACAAATTTATTGCTGATGCAATCCAGGAGGTGCTTAAAAAAATCCTCTCACCTCACTGAGACTCAACTTGAGAAATTCAGCTGGGACCAGACACTGATCCAAGATACACACGTGTGAGTCTGGAGTAACTTCACCGCCCCTATTCTCAGTGGACATGTAATGGCATATTAAAAGTGGAGTCTACAGAAAAGCTCTGGTTTCTGTAGGATTTGTTTACACCAAAGAGACTGAGAGGGAAATTAGGACACTGATACAAGCAAGCAAAACTCTGTGGCAAGCTCTGCACAATGCCATCGATGGGTCTAGCTGGTGTGATATTTGTTGAGCTTTGATCTGGGATGATCTATCTTTTGTGGCATCTTCTCGCACCATAGAGCAGCACAGTGCACATACACACTACCCAAAGGGAGGAGTTTAAAGCCACCTTGAGCCAGTGCCAGGGGTTTGCCTGGGAAGTGCTACCCAGGCCAGCGCAGCAGCAGACAGACGAGAGCTCAGCAATCTAGGTACCGAGGGGATGTAGTGCCCTTCCCCAAGCACACTGTGCATCCAAGCAGCTCTTCCCTCCAGAACAAGGTGGCCTCACCCGTGCTTCCCTCAGGGCAAGAGCCTCCTGCAAGCTGCGCTGTGGGAGGATACCAACTGGATCCAGGCAAAACCATGCAGGGGTTGGACCTAAAATTTAACCTGTTGGGCAGTGATGCAGCCCATGCCCATGCCCTGCTTATTTTACCTACATAAACTATGTGATTGCAGAGGTTTGTGGCAGCTGGACAGAGGTTTTATGGTTGCCAGTGGCACTGAAACATAAGAATTATTTCCTCTGTGAATCCAGTGCTCTGTGTAAGTCATCCCAGAGTGGGATGGCAGTGATTTACTAGGAAAATATGCCTGCTCCAGCTCTCCATGATGCTAATATAAAGCAGACACAAACCCCGTAATTTCTGTGAGTGCCTTAGGACTGCCCTAGGTATAAGTGAGATGAGCAGGATGGCTGGGGTGGCAAAGAGTGAGCAGCACAGTGCAGGGTTCGGCTGTGTTGCCTCCATTGGGACCGTGGGCCTGATCCTGCTCTCAGTCCGGCAATGCTCTACCACCAGCCTGGAGTGACAACTTGTTTTCCCTGGGTGTCAGAAGAAAGCAAGCGCCAAGCTCTTTGCTAGGATTCAAGAGCAATTTGCAAATGCCTGCAAGATGCTGGCTGGGACAGTGATGGAGAGGAGAGCCCACCATCACCGCAGCGTGCTCTGCCACGGTGTAGGGCCCCCGGGTCTCCTGGGACCATGGGCAGTGGGTCCCTGGACCACAGGGGACTTGTCTGCCTCAGACCTCTGGCCCCCGAGAGTGCCACCTATCACTGCTTTAAATGAAACCCCTCGTGCAAGCAAGCCCAAATTCCCCAAGGACTCCCACCTTCGTCTGTCTCCTCCAATCAGCTCCCTGAAACACAATTCCTGACACAGCCACCACGCACGCCACCTTTGAATGAAGTTGCCATAGTTACTGGTGCCTCACAGCAGCAGGCTGAGCTCATTAAAATGATTTGAATGGCTACCCTATAATCAAGCCACTCAGGGAGGGGAGGTCTGGTGGGGAGGAGGGCCCCGGGACGTGATGGGCTCCAGCCCCTGCGGTGGAAGGGCTGCTGGAGAGCGGCTGCAGAGCCCGCACGGCTCCATGCACAGGGTCACGAGAGAGGCATGGGAATAGTGCGGAGCTGGGGCAGCCCCGAGGGGCGGCAGCACACGCTCCCCACACTGCGCTGGTCCCTCTTCGAGGCAGAGGTGGGCATCGGGCTCCTCTGCCAGGGTCTCCTTCCCTGCAGTGAACACCAGCATTTTCCCCCGCGGCACGGCTGAGGCTGCAGTCACAGCCTCCCCCTTACACCATGTCCCCACATCTTCAGCAATGATGGTTTCCAATGCTTTCGAGCAGCCCGGTAGCCAACGCTGGGAGTCTGGCTTCCCAGAGAAGAGTTGTTTGAAACATGAGCCGGAGCCTTTCTCCTCTTTCAATCCATATTTTACAAATTGCTGTTTAACAAAAAAAACCCATCATTTTCTGGATTCACCCAAAACATTAATCCAAAATAAGGTTTCATCCTCTTTTTTTTTTTCACCAAGACAAGGCTGTGAAGAACAAGTATTTTGGGGTTTAGCTTAAACGAAAGCAGATTTAAGAAAAAAAAAAAAAAAGGTATTAAAAATATCTTGGAATACTACAGGAAAAAAAGTCCCAAAGATGTTGAAAATATCCTGCTAAAAAACCCACAGGTCTTTCTGGAGCACTTTTGCTCCAGGGAGCAGGTCACTGTGGCATCCTCAGGCAGGTGCTGTTCAAGGCTGCAAGACAGCGTGGGTGAGGCCACCGCCGGCTGTGTGCGGATGAGGATACCTGCGGGAGGAGAAGGCACGGTGCTCCCAGGTGGCTGGTTGCTGGGAGATGAGGGATTCCCGGTTCTCTCAGCCTGTCATCAAACTGAGCTGCTCTGCAAGGAGAGCCCCTTCCCTCTGCCAAGCCTGACCTGCCGCTCCTTGCAGTCTGGCTTGGACGGCTCCTTTGCACCCCGCAGCCCCAGAGCCCGCTGCACTGCCCTCCCCATGGCAGGCACAGGCCCGCGCCCCTCGCTGTGCAGAGAGCTATCAGGGTACACGGATAATCTTTTACTCTTCAGTACCAATAATTTATTACATTAAAATAACGTTTTTAAAAAATGAGTACTTTGGGAATAATTCAGGCTCGCCTGCGGAGGCATTTTTCAAAGTGCCATAATAGGCACTTAGAAATGGGTGGTTATTTTTATTCTCCGAGCCTGTCAAGAAGCTGATGGATCGAATTGGCTGATGACAAGGCAGCTGAGTGCTCATAGACGGAGACCACAGCGTGAACGAGGAGCCCGTTACAAATGAGCAGCCAGCTCAGGTTGGAGCTGTTGCCAAAGCGCCGGCACCTCTGCAGCGGGGTCCTGCTCCCCCTGGGCAACAGTGACCTGCAGCAGTGATGTCCGAATGGGCCACGGGCAGAGAGCAGGCAGCCTTCGCCCAGCTCCCAGCAGCGAGTGCCCCTCTTCCCTGCAGCTCCATCCCAGCAGCAGCGAGCAATAGCACCCGCTCCCCTCTCCACCCCGGTGTAGTCGAAAAGCCTCTTCCCGCATCCCCCACCTCCTCGCCAGGAACACAAGTGTCCCAGGGATGGCACGTGCCGGTTCCTTTCCCACCCCCCTGCCTTGCTCACTCCCCTCAAAGGCCTCCCCAGTGCCTCATCTCAGAGGTTAAATCCTGCACAGGGGATAAACCTCCTCCTCCTCCAGAGCCTTTCTGGTTAGCACTGGCCCGTGTGCATGTGGCCAAGGTCAGACATGGGAGAGGGGAGGGGGAGAGCCCCGCTGGCAGGACCTCCAGTCATGAGAAGCCACCAGCCTCTTGCAGCGGGGTCAGAGCACCAGCCAGCTGGGGGGGATGCCCAGACTTATCGCCCATTGACATGGCCCTCCTTATATCACAGTTTTTCTCCCTTCTCACCCTCCTCACCACAGCCAAAAATAAAACCTCTTCTTCTCTCTTACCCCAACACTGGCAAGGCTGCTATGAATGTTGCAACCAAAAACTTTCTGCTGTGTCACGGAGGCTGGCAGAACAAGGGATGGAGTCTGGAGATGCGTGCCCAGAGACTGGCAAGACATGGCTAGGTCTTGGGTGGAAGAATTTGCCACGCATCAGTTAAACGCACAGCCTCACTGCGTCTGCTGGCTCCTTGTTATCCCCTTTCACACATGGAAACCTGTTTTCTAGGGAGCTAGAAGGCAAATGTCTAGTGCAGACTCAAGAAGGGCCCTGATCACCCTGGCACCCCAGCTCCTCGCCCCCCACATCCCCTGATCCCCCCAGCCCATCTGCTGGGAAACCACAGCTCCTCAGCCGTGCTGAACCACTGCCGTCGCACCGGCAGGAGCAGATCTTTTGGGCTCCTCCATCAGTAACACACATCCCCATGTCTGAGCTAAAGGGGATTCTCCCTGTCTGCTGCTGGTGCAGGGACACAAAACGCAGCTGTGCAAAGGTGGTGCTACCTTCAGCGGCACACAATACATGCACACATGCAATGCAGAGATCTGTGTGTGATACATGCAAAGAGGGAAATGAATAATACTTTCCATCGTCAAAGCCTTGGCTCCACAGCCTTTGTATGACACTTCTTCAGGACAGGAGAAATTGAAACTCCCTGTCCCTGCATCCCAGACAGGAGACAGGTCTCATCTAGGTTAAGCAAGTAACAAGGCAAGGGGGCAGAAGGGGTCGGGTGCATCTGGAGCCACTGCCCTGCACCCTCCACAGGCACTGATCCTGCTCTGCTGCCAGGACAGCGCTTTGCAGCAGCATTTGTGGCACAGTTCCACCGGTTTCTCACTGCAGCCAAGGATTCGTGAGAGTTGCCGTGCTCCAGGCAGGCCACCCTGCGAGGCTGGGAGTCAGATCCTTCCCTGGCCTCAGCCTGCAATTACTCTCAAAGCAGTGCAGATGTCTCCAGGAAAGAGCCTGGTCTTTCCCCAACCCTTCTCCCTCCCAGCAAGGAGCAGAGCCTTTGCTAGCAAAGGGTCCCATAACCCTGCGCTGAAGATCAGCCAACAAGTTGAGCCATGACTTACAGCACAGCTTACTCCAACCCTTTCTCAGCCCGTGGGCATGCTGCGTGCCTCAGGTGTCTTCCTGAGATATCTTCCGATATCAGCTCCGGTGTGAAAAAGCCAGCTAATCATACTACGTCAGAGAGCTTGGAGGGCGAGGAGAGGTGAGGGAGGGAGAGCTGCAGGCAGACCCGCTGAGCCTTTGAGCTGCGTGAATAATTGATAAGGCCATTCAAAAGGGCTCACACTGCGGTGCCCAGGCATCAGCCAGCCCGGCCTCATCCCCTACCGCTTGCACTTTCCCATGCTTAGAGACCAGCAGAGCATCCATCGGAGCCTGCCTGTGCCTGCCTGAGCAGGACCAGCCCGGATACCGAGGCAGAGACTTGCTGGGGAAGCATCACCGGCAGCAGCTCTCCTGTGGCTGGCAGAGTAATCCCGGTCTGTCTGACTGAGTCAGAGGCCTTCCTGCACTTTGCAGAGACTTGGAAGGGGAGATATAGACCTGGTACTGAGAGTTTGAGGCAAACCCATCCGGTGTTGTGGCCAATTTCATTAAGAATTCAATTTGTACAGAGCCATACATTCC
>NW_009189989.1:7712-29989 GCF_000690835.1 Fulmarus glacialis
AGGTTGACAGATCCCTGACCCAGGCTGCAGCATGGGGAATATACGGGAATACTGAAAACCTGCTATGATTGCTAAGGGCTTCCCAGAAGACCTGGGGAGTGCAGGAGAGAAGGCTGGAGCATGATGGATATTCTGCAGGAAGCTACGGGACCTGAGCTCCTCCAGTCCTGTTTTTTCACCCTGCTGACCAGCGTGGACATGCAGTCCCACCGACAGCTTGACATCTCTAGAGAGGGCAGTGGGAGCACATGGTGATGGCTGCCACAGGTGGGACTGCTCAGACTGCACCCGTCCTGCTGGCAGCTGCAGCTCCTGCCCAGGCGGTTCAACTCCTTCCCGCACTTCCAGGCCAAACCCCAGTTCCTGCCTGGAGAGGGGTCCCAGCTGCAGGCAGCTGCTCAGAGCAGCACCTCTGTGCATCTTCCCTGGTGCTTCAGCCTTTCAAAGCCTGGCATGCTATGGGAGAAATGAAAAGGAACATTGCTTTGAATTTCAGACCCCAAAAGTTGCAGCATCTTCCTCTCTCACAGCAGCTTCCTCCTACCTGCAGCTTCAAAGCTCTCCTGATGCTCATGAATTGATCCTCTATTCCTGGGAAACAGGGAAGGTTTACGGGCTCATCTCCACTGTATTGTGGCACAGATCTGGCAGGATACATGCCCAAGGTGGTATCAAGAGCCAGAGGCAGAGCTGACAACTGAGTAATTCTCTGTTATTCTTCCTCCCACTCCAGCCTTTAAAAGTCCCAGTTTCCTCAGGAGCAATTTCCCCCCCTAAGGTAGGGAAAAAAAGCAGCTGGTGGTGTATCAGCTGGGATTTTCCTACCAATCTCGCTTTCCTCGGGAAAGGGTTTAGGGCTCTGGGAGACGTGTTCCCCTGCAGTGCAGCCTGGATGATGCACTTGCCTGGCCCTGATGCTCTACAGAGTCAGGGAGGGGATGCAGGGCGTGCATCCAACCTGCTGTTCCTGACCCGAAGCCTTTATCTCACCTCTGTCGCCCTGATATCAGGGCATGTCCAATTAGAAGCCACAATCACCTTTGACTTTTTTGGTTTGAAAAGCCTCATTATGTTTTTTGCTGGTTTAGATTCTCTCCACATCCTGGGTTTAGCGTGTCCACGCTGTGGAGGCTGGAAGG
Source organism: Fulmarus glacialis (assembly GCF_000690835.1). Taxonomy (NCBI): domain Eukaryota; kingdom Metazoa; phylum Chordata; class Aves; order Procellariiformes; family Procellariidae; genus Fulmarus; species Fulmarus glacialis. Next base: position 8,852 of record NW_009189989.1, read on the forward strand.
GTCACCGTATGACGTGCAGTGGTGCTCAGTGGGGATGGGGGAGAGCTACTGCACTGTGTGAGACTAACTGCTTTTCTACAATGGGGGTAAGTAAATCGCACACCAAAGCTTTCCTGCTTTGTGCAAGTATCCTACATAAGACTGCTTCTGCAACAAGCTGTGTGTAAGCCAGCACAAGGCTGTCCAACCTCTCTCCCCCAAATAAAGAGGCCCTCTGAGCAGGATCACAGCCAGAAAAGCAGTTCTGCTGAGTGATGAATACGGTGGCTATTGCTCAGTGAAAAACCTCAACTAAAGGCAGGAAACTGAGTAGCAGTGTTTATCTGTAGTTTACTCCAGAATCCTGTTGTGGTTACTTGGATGAGCAGTCCTGATCGAGCTGGTGTGGTCTCCACTTGTGAGTCCATGAGAATGGCATATTCTTGGACAATGGATCACAAAACATCTCTAGAACAGGGCTGGCTCTGGGTTTTCAGACTCAGAGGAGCCATGGGCAGAGCTAAGCTGTGTCCCCTCCACCACCCAGCTGTGGTGACAGCCCCCAGAGCACACAGCCTCAACCAAAGACAGGCAGCCCATGCTTCAGCTGTGCTATAGTGTGGTGTTCTGTACAGATACCAAATCCCAGCAGACACAGGGAACACCAGCACAGCCCAGACAGGCAGCAAGGACATCTGCAAGGAGCAATCCCAGATCCTCAGTTTCTTATAACTGAGAAGTCAGAGGGGTCACCCCTGAACCCTTGCTGCAGGCTCCTTCATCTTATGCAGTCTGAGATGTTCCTCTGCTCTCGCTCAGTCAGTGCATAAAGGTGTCTCTGTTCACTCGCAGCTGGAGCACGTTGTCATTTTCTGTGATTTAGTACAATTAAGAAACACTAGACTGTGGTCTGCAGCGAGTGTATTAACGCAATGCCTCGAGGCATTCCCATGAACAGATGCAGGCGCATGGGCTCAGACCACCATTTTTTCAGCCAGCAAGTGGAAAGAGAAGAACAGTTCACGGGCTATGGTTCAAACAGGATCTGAAATATTCTCCTAGCAAAAAGTTTTCCAGAAAAATGAGACATCTCAAGACTGGAAGCAGGAGAAGACTTAACACATGGAAGAGCTGCATCCAGGTGTACTGTGATCCCTGCACCCAAAGAAAGAAGCACTGCTGTGACTTTGCCCTATAGCAGCAGTCACCTCCTCTTCTTTGAGCTCTTGCAGAGCAGGGAAGTGGAGTCTCACACCCACATGCTTCTGCAGTGAGGGAAGGGTAATTGCTTTCTCCAAGCACCTTGATAAGGGTGTTCCCAGCAAAGGCATCACTTATGGGTTTCTCACAGCTCCAAGAAGAGTTTACCATAACGTAGTGATTTGTTCCTGACCGGACACATGTTCCTGTCTCTCTCTGCTCTAGTCTAGACCTGTTCAGTTGTTCAAATTATAGATGACTGCTCTGCAGGCATCTCCAGGCAAGTGTTCAGTGGCTTCAGTTCCTGGCTGTTTTTCCTGTCTATGCCATTGCCAGGATGTTATTCTGGACTTCCAAGGAGACTGGAGACCCTTTGGAGGATAATCCGGCTCATAGCTATGAGCAGGGACAGAAGCAGGACTAGTCAAGAGCATGTGTTCTTGCATTTATATAGAACGTTTGGGGCTGTGCTGTGTTGGGGCTGTGGAGATTCAGACCTTTTCAGTCAACCATTTGTGAAAGGCCGATTTCTTGATGTTTGCTACCAAGGTTTTGTCAGCTGCAGACCCTGGGCAGTCTTCTTGTTCCCAAGCTGTATGGTGGAAACCAAACGGAGAGCAGTCCTCCTGGAGCCAAATGCATCCCCATGATATGCTACCACCCGTGAGATGGAGTCCCTGACACAGTGGAACTGAGCATCCATCACTAGCTCCAGTGTCGTGTCCCCTTCAGCCATTCGGAGATGGCTGATTGCATTTGCAGTCCTGCCTGCTCAGCGAGACCTGCCCAAAAGATATGGGAGGTAGCTCACAAAGCAGCAGCACCCTAGGAGATGACTCTGTCACCATACCTGCAGCTCCTTTTCTTTTGTTGCCAGTTCTCGGGCTCTCCATCTCCATCCTCTGAAGCCATTACTGTGAGCGGCTTCATGCTTCCCTCTAGTGGTCCCAGCTCCCCCTCCAGAATCACTGCTGTCTCCAACATCTCTCGATCCCACTGCATACTGTGATCATCTCCCTGTCCCACCCGTGTCACCAGTGCTCTGGTCAGAGCAGTCATGCAAGCAGAAATACTCTGGAGTAGGCTGGCCTTGAGGATGGGTCATAGCATGGCTGCTTGGGAAGGAACAGCCCAGCTTGGTGCTAGGCCTCAGCTATGAACACAGGAGCTCTGAAACACTTGCTGTGACTTGTGAGTGGGTCTTTCATCACCTTGCAGATCTCATGCCTCTGGGGTGTTTGAAGGTCCTTGTCCATTAGCAGGGTGCAACAGACTTTGCTTCAGAACAAAATCCTAAGGGTTGGTGTTTAAAATATTTCATCTCTCAGGGGAATTTTTTCCTCCTTGTTCACCTGAAAGATTTTGCAGTCTGTTCTGAAATGCTGACTCAGATTCATTTTTTGTACTGGGTCCCCAAATGCTGTCTTCTGCCTGGGGGTTGAGCCAGGAAGGTCCCTGTCTTCCTATTTAAGGATTGCCCAGTTGACCCCATTCTCTCAAGCCAAAGCCTTGACTGAGCAAGTCCAGCTTTTGTAAATTAAGAGTGTTACTCTATGATCTAGTGTCCTGGTTTCAGCTGGGATGGAGTTGATTTTCTTCCTATTAACTGGTACATTGCTGTGTTTTGGATGTAGTATGAGAATAGTGTTGATAACACACTGATGTTTTAGTTGTTGCTAAGTAATGTTTACGCTAGTCAAGGACTTTTCATCTTCCCATGCCCTGCCAGGTGGGCAGGGGGCGGGTAGGGAGCATGAGCATGGCGGGGACAGCTGGCCCAGCTGGCCAATGGGTTGTCCCATACCATATGACGTCATGCTTAGCACAAAAGGCTGGGCGAAGAAGAAGAAGGGGGGGACGTTCAGAGTGATGGCGTTTGTCTTCCCAAGTCACCGTTACGCATGATGGAGCCCTGCTTTCCTGGGGATGGCTGAACACCTGCCTGCCAATGGGAAGGAGTGAATGAATTCCTTATTCTGCTTTGCTTGTGCACGAGGCTTTTGCTTTACCTATTAAACTGTCTTTATCTCAACCCACGAGTTCTCTCACTTTTACCCTTCTGATTCTCTCTCCCATCCCATTGTGGGGGGAGTGAGGGAGCGGCTGCGTGGTGCTCAGTGGCCGGCTGAGCAAACCACGACAAGAGAGCTGTTTGGGCTGTCAGCTTCATTGCTAGGATGCACTGAAGATTTGTGGAACAGACCCCACTGGGAAGAGATATATTCAGATTCAAAGATAAAAAGTGATGAAGTGAGAACAGGACAGACTGCTCCTCCAAAAAGGCACATCACTGGGCTTGCTGGAATAAGAGGAAGAAAATCACATCTTTCAGACTGATGAGAGTCCCACACCAACAGTATGATCTCACCAGCTGCCTCCATGAAGGAAGTTAATCCCATTCCTGAAGGTGCAGTGCAAGGAAAACAGCCTGGCAGCTCCTGAGTGTGCAGCCAGGGAGGACCAGATCAGTCTCAGTGTCACAGTGTGCACTTAGAAGTGCATGGGGCAGGTGCCAACAAAGTTCTGACTTTCCCTTCCAATAGGCCAGTGGATACCTCACTGGGTTTTCTGAATAAAACAAAGCAATCCAAGCAAAATGGGAAAAGTCCCAGTTTCTGGCACACAGTGTTTGTTCTTCTTTCGTCCCACAGGTGCTGTTCAGTCCGGCTCAGCCACACAGCCAAGTTGAGGCAACTGGTGGCTGCTGCTGTGCCACATGGCTCTTGCAGAGCTCACTTTGCACAGGAGCAGAGATAAGCTCAAAAAAAAGGGGCCACACATCCCAAACTCCTATGCATGTCACAAGGTAATTTTCATATGGGAGTTGTCTTGTGCACTTACATCCCTCTGAGGAGTTGGGCCCTGGTAGATACCACTCATTTCTCCATCACCATCATGATAAAAGGCAAGTGAGAAAATGTGGCTCTAGGCCTGGGAAGTTTTTAGCAAGGCAGATCACGCCTGATAATTAACATTGAGAGCACTGAGCTCATCCACTTGTCTTCATCTCAGCATTGTCCTTGTCTTGCTACATTACTTTTTGGCAGTGGCCCAGCCAGCACATGAGAGATATTGAACTGACCTTACAGCAAGGCAATAAAGCACACGCAGTGCATCAACACCCATCCCAAACCAACAGACCCACAGAAGTCAGCCAAAAGACTCTTGTCAACTTTGTTGACCTCCACATCTATCCACATCCCTGAATGAGAAAACTTGCCAGAGGAGGAGCAGGGCAGACTCCTGGGCAGGACTGTAGCCACCACTTGGTGTTGGCTCTTTGAGTGGAACAAAAGTGCTTGGGTGTTTATGGAAGTTTTTGATGTCTGGTCTCTGCTTATGAACCTGCAAGATGACAAAGTACATTGCACTATCTCCGGCCTTGGCTTTCTGTCTCTGTAGGAAGACAACTCCATACTGTAGCTGTGCCCCTATATTTACATCCACAATTCAAATCAACATGGTTTAGTGATGTGCGCGTTGGGTACCATCTATTTCCCCAGCATAAGAAGCAACTGTGTTCAAAATGGGTTTTTATTTTGAAAGAAATGAGCAAAATAAGAAGAAATAACAACCAAAGCCCTAAAGAAAACAACAGTAATGTTTGCACAGGACAGTATTGCCTGTGCATGGCTCAGCTGTACCTGTAGCGGCTGCCAAAATAGACTCTGGGATGGCCAGGACAGGAAGCGTGGCCACAGTAACACTCCCGTGCCACGCAGTGGGAAGAATCAGGACATACAGAGTGATGGTCTGACCCTGTACAAACCCTAAAGCCTCAGCTCTGTCACACTCTGTGTGGCTGCATGTTGGCTAGCATTGTTGGTCAGACCATTACCAAGAGCTTACTCTCTCCGATGCTGGACACCTGCAGCAGGAGTATTCCCTTTGATCTCGTTCCAGTCTAGCAGATGTTAATGGGATGGCGTGCCTCAGCCAAGCCCTCTCACAGATGGAGCCCTCACACAGGAGACTTCCTGTGACGCCTGTCATATCATAGCTGTAATCTGCTCCCCGGAGTGCACAACTGTGGCCGACCCACTGGACCTGATGCCACTCTGCTTGGCTCGCTCTTTGCTGGCCTTCTTTCATTCATGCCCCACCATACACTTACACTGATCTTCTATGCCCTGCCTTCAGATTTGCAACCTCTTGGCCTTCAAATTGCTTTCCTGATTCTCAGTGAGACTTAGATATGTCCTTTCATTCTTGTCTCTGTCATCTCACTTCAGCACTTTGTTTTGCCTCACTGTCACTTCACCATGGAGGAACAAAACTTAGCCTGCTGCTGGCTCACAGATACTCAAAGAATGAGGAACCAGAAGACCTGAGTCTTCATCTGTTTTCCTGTATGATCCCAGCAGGTGAACCCCACCCTGCGTGTTGAGAGAGGTCAATCTGGCCAGTGGAAGAGCTCTTTCTTTCTGCCTTGGCAGGTGGTTTTTGTGTTACCTGACAGTGAAACCTTCCATCAGCTGAGTAGGCATGATCCTGCTCTACGTGGTACCCAGCTCTAAGCATGTAAGGTCAGCTGCTGATCTACTTTGGAAGGATACAAATGCATCCTCTCCTGTTGTGGAGCAGCACACTGTGGTGTAGGCTGTGGTAGCAGAGTGAGGCCAACACAAGCTGAGGTTGAAGGTAAACAGGGTTTTACTCAGGTAGTCTTCTTCATGTCATGTGAAAAAGAAGAACCAGAAATACTTTGGCAGCAAGTGTGCTCCCTAAAGACTGTTTCAAAGAGGAAAAACCAGAGACCAGGCTACATTTGGGGACAGCTCAGCCGCAGCTGGTTGAGACGGATGCTTCCAGGTCAGCGTGGGAGAGGACGGAGCTGGATCTGGTACTTGAAGACTTTGCAGGTGGCAACTTGTTGCCTAGTTCTTCAGTCCAAACTAATATGGAGACTCTGACCTCCCATGTGACTTATGGGCCACTGACTCTTCACTGACACTGGTGACAGTCAGGGGTCCCCGCCAGGACATGTTCTACCCTGGAAACACAGAACAGTAGAAAAATCGAGTGTTCAAACCCCACCATGATAAATGCAGTGTGTGGCCCAAAATCGACAGCCAGGAGGTGACGTGCCAGCCCAGGACCTCTTCTCCCACATATCCCCTGCACCAGTGCAGCTCCTGAGATGTCAGAGACAGTGCTCTGACATCCTCGTGTCAGTGTTAAAGAGGGATCAGTGCTACCCGGTGCTCATAGCAGCCTGAACATCCCTGTGACACCAACAAAGCTTTTCAAAGTGTCTGGCTCAGCACGCGGTTCGTCTGGTGTCAAATCTGGAAGCATCTGATCTGTGTGTCTAATGAGCTGGTGATTACTGGTCCAGATGGTAGAGGTCAGAGCTGGGTCAGGACCCTACCGGAGTCGCTTGTGTGAGCAGCACTTAATGCAATCACTTGACAGGGGCCAAGGAAATTTGCATCTGCTGGACTTGCGCCCTGCAGGTTACGCTGTAAATAACTGTGAGCGTTTGGGAACATGGGAGCAGTCAAATTCCTGCCTGCGGACAGGACACGTCTCCAGCGCTAACCCCCAACCATGTGTTGTTCCCCTTTCAGCCTGGAGCAGCTTTTAGCTCCTCGACCAGAGAAGTGCTTCCCACTAACAGAGCTCAGTACAGCCAAGTCCCTCACAGAGTCCACTGGCTCCTCTACCTTCTATCAGGGACATCAGCCACAAAATTACTGCGGGTGCAACCATCCGGTGGCTGTGGTAGCCGCCTGGGCCTCCAGTTGTGTCCCCTGAAAATGTTTCACGGGACAAGCTCACAGAGGGAGGTCCCACCCCAGGTTGTGAAGATAATATCCATGCAATGAGAAAACCAGGACCTGATCGTCCATGGTCACCATCCTCACTATGGAAACGGAGGTGATGCTTATGGTTTATGAGGACACTTGTTGTTCCTGACAATTTCTGAGGAGGGTCCGTGGTGTGAAGAAGCCCCGAGCTCCATCTCCTGCCGATGTACCACCTCCGTTGTACCTGGGAGAGAGCAGAGGACATGAGCAAAGACTGGTGCTTTCACCCTCACCTTGCTCTGGGAGGGCTCCTGGCAGTGTCCTTTTTGTCCAGGAAAGACAAACAGAGCCATGCCAGCCAGAAGACACCCTCTCCCTGAAGATCTCCTCTTGGGTTTCCTGACTTTGCAGTTCTCCTCAACTCACAAAAAGCACCAGAGGTTTAATTTTTCACCTCAGATGAAGACTAATATATCCTCTACTCCCAGACTGAGTTCTTCTGTGAGATGGGTTTTCCACCTCTAGCTGTGCGTCAGGCTCAAATAAGTCAGTTCTTAAATGATCTGTCTCCTTCCTTACATATTTTGATCCTTTAGAAACAATTCAGTGCCCCACAAATTATTGTCATTGGCAAATATAAAGATATTTTGTGACCCTCAGCGTTGCTTTTGTATCTGAAAAAGGAAGGAGCCAAGATGCTATTGCCAGTAATACAAAACCAAATACAGGTTGTGTGAGCAAGAGCAGATACGCAGCTGCTTCACTCCACATGAAACTCTATCCTCTACTGGCCACTGTCCCAAAAGCAGCCTGCGGACTGCAGGACTGGCTCTTGCATCAGACCCATGGGGTGCAAGGTTGCACTCAGACTCAGGTGGGATGGAGGAACCTTGAGCCTCCTCATACCTTTCCAGTCTATAACACATCACCCACATGCTGGGCTCATTCCCAAGACAGAGGACTTCACTTAACTGGGATTCCTAAACCTCACTGAAAGCATGGACAGACACTATCAAATCCTCTAAGTACCTCATTGTTTCAAAGATTTTGAGGCCAGGAGGCACCAAGGAAGGTTTTTGGTAACCCACACTCAGAATATCCTCTAGGGACTCTCTTGCTTGACCGAGTCATTTGCTTTTGACTTAAGAATGTCTTCAGGAAAACAAAAACAACCCTGCTTTTATCTTTTTTTTTTTTCATTTTATGGATCAATTCACTGCAACTTTACTGGCAAAAAATAGCTCTTGCTCATGTGTAAGATGTGTATGCTATTGTCCTATTATAAAGCCATTGTCATGTTGTTATTATTATGTTGTCATTTCATAAAATGACTGAAAACATGAAGGTTTTATGGGAAATGCCTAATCTTGGATACTTGGGATTATTAACTGAAAAGGTCTTGCAGCACCATTTTATGTTATTTTTATTTATTCAGCCACCCAGACCTTTCTTCTCTAAGCTTACAATACCAGATATCATTTCACAGCATTATCACAGCTGAGAACACCAGTGGTTACACAGACACTGCTTTTGTACCATTTGTGTCTGTTTGTTTCGCATTTATTTGGGCCAAGACAAAAAATTCTGCATTCTTGGCCCTTTCTGGTGGAGCAGAGGGTCACACCACTGGTGCCACTGGCCCCCCTCACCAGGCTCCTCACCAGTGAGAAACCTGGAGGGATGCAGGAACAAAGCCATTTTGTCCCTGTTGAAGAGGGATAAATGCGAAATGAGGCAGGAACTGACAAGAAAGGTCTGGGGTGGTCTGGTAGCAGTTCTGCAGCAAGAGACCCGGCTTGATTGGGGTGACCAGCTTGCTGGCAAGAAGGTGACCAGCATAATGAGATGTGCAAACATTGCCTGCAGGCACCTCTGACGAGGCTCAGGACCTCTACTTCAAGAAAGACGTGAAGCAGTTGGAGAGCACCCAGAAGACAGCAACAAGAGTGATCAGAGGCCTGGAAACACATCCTCCAAAGAAAGATAGGAAGAGTGGGCATGTTCAGCAAATTGCTTACAGCCCATGCCAGTCACAAAAATGCCCGAAATGTTTGGCTATTTGCAAGTATATGCAGTGAAATGGTCCTAACTCACTGCAGCCTGGAGGTTACAAATGGGCCAGATTCTTCCCTCTTTCCCAAGCATCGGAGTAGGTTGACTGCAATGGCAGATCTGGAGGGAGCCTCAGAAACCCTTGAAGAGAGAAGGCACTGCCTCTGCCAGCCTGGGTTTGTGGGAATCCCAGAATGCCCTCTAGTGGCCTTCCTCCCAAAATGTCCCTCTGGCTCCAAGTACGAAGCTGCAGGGTGGGCTGGGAAAGAGGAATGATTTTCCAGAGCTGTTGAGGGCACGCAGCTGGGGCTGAAGTTAACGGGAGGTGCATCTGCTTAAAATCCCCTTCCTTCACAAGGGGACTTAATACCACTCATGTTTGCACAGTTCATTGTGTTTGGTACCCAGCTGAACTTCTTCCTCTCCCTCTTCCCGCCTCCCATGGTGGCTCTGAGGAGCTTCAATTAGCTGTGGCCAAAGAGGGGTCTTGGAGGGCTGGGAGCAGTGCGGGGCAGCAGCAGGAAAAGGGAATTATTTTGCAGCCCAGGCGACTTTTCCTCTCCCTCCCGGCATCTATTGAAGTTTGACTCAAGTTAGACATCTTCCCACCGCAGGAGACTGCTGCTGTCTCAGAGCCATCCCCCCCCACTTACCGGTGATGTAACTGTGTAATTCGAAAGCAGCTGCACTCAGACTAAAGGACAATTATCTAATAGCGAGATTACGATTAATTCTGCTGAAGGGAAACAATTACCCTTTTGGATCTAAATGGAGTATAAAAAGGTAGAGCACTTACAGATGGAGGGAGAGGGCACACGCTTCCTGAGGGCTACTCTGTGCTGCATGACCTGGCAGCATCCGTGGGCTGAATGTGTTGGGCTGAACACCCCTGCCCTGCAGACATGTGGGGTGGGAAATCACCTCCTTTGCAGATGGGCTTTCCCAGCCCATTGACTCAGAGCCTGCTGTGGCTCCATGCACTCCAGCCCCAGACAAACACCTCTGCCTTTCCAGCACCGCTGCCCAGAGCAGCCCCACGCAGCCGTAAGCCCTGCACAGCCACATGCACCCCCTCCCCATGACACCTGCCGCAGAGAGGTGGGCGAGCATCACTGGCAATGACACAACGGTCCCCTGGGAGGAAAGGGTTAAATGATACAATTTGCCTTTTCATTGCGAATAGATTTTGCTCTGCTCTGCCTGCAATACTGTTTATCAGCAATTGCAGGCTTTAAAATCCGTACTTTACAAGTGCAGCATAACCTGCCAGTTATAATTGGTTGAATTATACCTCAACCCTGATGCAACTCTTGATGACTCTCCGCCTCAGCCAGAAAACTGATAGGAGACAAGTTTATAGCTCTCTTGGAAAACACAATTATAAATTGCATCCCCACCACAAGCCCTGGAAAAGGTTAACTGTTTCACTGCAGTTCTCAAGGCAAGCGGGTTTCACAGCCATCTCTTTCCTGAGGTAGGAAGGGAAAAGAGGAGAGAGAAATCGGAGAAGTTCAGAGAGAACCGGTAAAAAGCAATGGAGAGGAAGAGGGATGTACTGGCCTAGTTCCTATTTACACCAGGGCTCCCTGTGTATTTCAAACACACAGGAATGGGCTGAAGTGTCTATAGGCAGGAGACCTGCACATCAAGGAAAGGTATCAGGAGGTCCACTGTATTTGGCCATCTAGTGCTCTTACAGCCTTGCATGGGCCAGATTATGACACAATCCCAGCCCTGCTGAAGCCACCTTGGTCCCAAATCCCTCACTGGGATGGGTGGCCTGCTCAGAGCTGGTATTTATGCTATTCCCCTTCAGCTCTACAGAGCTGGAACTGGGAAGCAAATATCACCAGCACTGATCTGACTGCAGACAGAGCCCACGACCAGAATGACTCAGAGGGTGCAGCATCTCCCATGGCCCAAAAGACCCTGGGCCTTGGGGTATTGTGGTGAGGACCAGATGTGATGAATTAACTGGTCTCACTGAAGCTTCTTTGGCACTTGCAAAACCTTGATAAATCCAAGCAGCTTGAGAGCAAAGCTCTGGAAAGCCTTCTGCTGGTCCTGCCTCTGATGGTCTCTGGCTACCTTGGCAGCATGTCAGATAAAACCTTCCGAAGGTACATGCTGATGACCCAGATCCAGCGTACGCAGAGCAGCCTGGGCTCCCAGCACACAGGGAGGGCCAGCCTGACGGCACTGACAGACCAGAGCCCATGGAGACGGGCCTGGTGCAGGAGTGGCTGCGCATGTAGGGTTTCTGTATGGGCGCTGGGTCACTGGCCAAAGCAACTGGATTGGTGCTCCTGGGGATGTCCTCAGGAAAAGATATGGCCAAGTATGGCCATACCCTAAACATCACTTCCCAGCACTGTCCACCTACAACAGAGCCTCCTCCAGCCGTAGACACAGCTCCTTCTTTCCTTCTAACCTGCAGTGAGGATCTGCACTCCAGGCAGAGGACATATGGTGCAGTGTCTTGCTCTGTCTGTTGCCCACCAAGGTGTTTGCACAGGGATAGCCTGCTCAGTCAAGCATCTTGCTCATTCCAGGGTTTTTGCCTTGGAGATTTCATCAGGAAAGGCTTTTAGTTTTCATTCCAGGGAGAAAAAACTCCAGGGATTTTCCTGAACCTCTCTAACCCTGACTCCCAGAGCATGGTCCTGCAAGGTTGGGATGGGATGAGTCAGCAGGAGTATAGAGGTCACCCGTCTGGGCCACACAGCCTTGTGGCATAGCCCATCCTCCTTGCACCTTCTTCCCTCTCCTCTCAGCTCCTGCTGACTCAGGGCACAGAAGCAGCTTGGATCCAATCAACCCCTGTCTCCTCTTTTCAAATTCTCTGAAATATGGGCCCAGAAATATTTACAGTCTCTCTGTCTGTCCCTGACCTTCAGCTTTTATTTGCGTACGTAAATTTTGTTCTATTCCAGAGCTACAAGTTTCATATCAGGGCAGTTCAATCTTTATGAGGATAAAGTGTTTGCAGTGCTCTTAAGCTGCTTAATGTAAGCATGTGTGTGAAAGATTAACAGCTTTATAAGTCGGAGCAGTTAAGTGACAATATAAAGAGAAAGGAAAGGGGAAAACATCATCAATCTAAAGCAGCACTAGGAATATTTGAGATGAATTACTAAAGGGAACTGGCTGCCAAGCCCGGCGGTGTCTCAGTAAGATGCACCAATGACCAATGCAGGAGCCCTCTCAGGGGAAAGGTAGAGACAGAGCAGCTTGAAAGGATCATCTTCTCAACAGCTCTCAAACTTGGAAGAGAAAGGAAACTAATTATCCCTTGATATTTATGACCATCATTTGGTCTTCTGTTCAAAGCAGACATCTGAGTGGAGGAAAGAAGAGGCAGACTCAGCGCAGCTAAATATGTGCTTCTTCAAGCCACTGTCAAGCCTTCAGAGGTCAAAGCCATCCCGCAGCCTGTGGGACTCCCTCCTCCACCATCGAAAGCATCTGCTGGGGACACTCACCCTTCTTGTCGCTGAGGCTGAGGAAAAGTTTGCAGGTGGTTATAGCAGGTCTGATGGACACAGAGACCATCTCATCAAAGACCTAATGCTCTCCCCAAGGTATGAGATGGCATAACAGTAGTAAGAAATGTTGGAAGACAAAGTAGACATCACAGGGTTGGTTTTTATTTGACTGTCAGCTGCTGCACCTGCATAATGGTCCAAAAACCTCTCTCAAGATATCAGTTGCAAAGTACAGGGTTATGCAAGGACACAAACTTTTTATGACCTCTAGCAAACCAGCTAATGTCTGTGTCCTTGATTTTACTTACATGCAGTTAAAAGATAATTCTGCCTGTCTTCCAAGACAGGTGGCTGGTTTATTAATGAATGGTTGCAAAATGTTCTGAGATCCTCTGACGAGGCATCTCTGGAAGAGCAAAATACGATGATGCCAATGGAAATTGGCTGTTTGGCTCCAGATTTTAATTGCGTACAAAAAGAGAGCCACACATGAGAGCTTAGCCCATGAAACAGGAAACATGAGGCATCGGGAGAAACAGAGAACGGCACCGGACGTCAGCGAACAAATGCTGGAGCCATCCTTTGCCAAAATCACACATGATGAATTTGTCAGTAAGAGGAGAAGGCTTCATCAAAGTCCCACTGGGAGAGCTCCTAGATCAGCACCTGAGATTAGATTCACCATGAGATTATTCACTTTTTGTTGGACTATGGATTGCAAGATGAAGCAATGTACCTGCTAAAAACCCATTTTGTCTGCGAATTTTTTCCCTTTGTTAGAGCCCTGGTAGGACGCCTGGCCCTCTTGGACCTTGCCCTGGTGTTTGGGGCTTTCACTAAGCTTCTGATCTTCTCAAAACATGTTGTGTACGAGTCGTTCATGCCTTTCTGTGATCATCCATCCAAATTATCTAGAGGCTAGTGACAGGCATCTGCTGCCTGGAAAGTTGGGCTTGAATGATAACATCCTCTGAAGCACCATTATTAGAGTTGGGGAATGTTTGCGGATGGAGTGTATCTCTTGGAAAATGCCTATTCATCAAAGCAGAATTTTTCCTCCAGGGAAGTGCTGCTTTTGACAAACTTCAGCATTGGATAAAACGATCGAACCAAAGTATTTCAGGGAGGTCAGAGGACTCCACTTCACAGTTGCTGGAATTTCCTTTTATGATGAAGAACAGAATTGCAGTAGGACCCAAACATCTAGATTACATCAAAATGGAGTATTTCGTTTATCCTGATGTGGGACCTTTTCCTGTGTTTTTGTTTTCTTTTCAGTTCAGACCAAAAGAAATCCATGCCAGTGGAATAGGAAATCTGACTTTAAAGCAAATCCTGGTCAGATCACTGAAGAAATGCCCCAGGTTTACAGTCACGGTTAACAGGGGTCCACAGTGATGACAGAGAGGTCACCAGGACCAGAGGAGTGGAGTTGGAGGTTAACAAGCTTAAAAAATGTATTTCAGTGTTTGATATGCTCCTCTGTTCCCTAAATGAAGTCCAGGCTGTTTTCAAGGGAGAATAAAACCCCCACTCTTTGCATCAAGGGAAATCTGTGCTATGCAAACAATAAAGATAACCAGGAAAGATAACTTTGCAGGCTCTTGTTTTTACATCTCGGCAGGAATATAAATAAGCACAAACAGTTGCCTTAGAGATGGGAGAAGCCTGTGGATGGGACTGGAAATCAATGTGCCACGCAGCGAGCACTGGGCCCGAGTCAGCTCCCCGCTACGCAGGCAGAAATCTATCCATCCACCTTGGGTGTTTATTTATTTCTAAGGCAACTATCACCATGGTGCCAATGCATATGCCTATCTCAATTTCAGGCTAGTTACTCTAGATTTGTGGCCAAGTGACTGACAGCCAAATTTGGTGAAAGATATTGCAGGAAAAAAAATTATCCAGGCTGTATACTTGAGCCAATGGGAGATTTTAACTTAAGGGTTGCTCCCTCTCTCACCCCAGTAAAGGCAGTTCTTTGAAAATGAAGCTTTCTTTGGGAAAATGCATTGGTTTCAGTGACACCTGCAGGGACAAGGAGGAAGGCCATACAGCCATTTGCATCCAAAGCCCTCCTGAGGCAGGTCACTTGGCCCATGTCATTCTTCTGCCTAATTTGTTCCACATCTGAAAAAGAAGAGACTTCACAACTTTTTGTACAGGAATGAATCCTCCTTTTCAGACAGCTCTCACAATCCTGGGAACAACCCAGTTGTCTAAGCTATGCTAATATATCTTTGATGGCCAACTCCATGAGAAAGGCAACCTAAAGCTTCCAACATCTGAGTACTTGATTTTGCAATACGAATGATGTTCATTCAGTGAGGTCTCCCTTTTCCCCTCCATGTACACACTCTGCTTCCTTCTGAGCCTCCCTTTCACTGCATATAAAAAGCAGAGAGAGCATAGTACCTGTATGTCAAAGCGAAGATCAAGAGGTGACAATCTTGACCTTAACGTTGCTGAATATGTTTTTGATGTTAAGGTCGAGTAAATATTTCACAGTAGAGCACTCTGCAATACATCCAGCCCGTGTAACTCAAGCTGCCCTGGATGACATCAAACTAGACAAATCCTAGCTAAAATAAGATGCAAATTTTCAGCATCTCAAGAGTTAACTACTGAAATAACTTCCCAGGCAATGGATTAGACATGGATTACCTGAAGTATCATGGGATTCTCCAGCTGTTTTTTCACATTTAGGCAAATTGGAGCCAGAGTTGAAATGAACCATGTATTTCGAACTTCATCACAGTATTTAGAAGAGCGTTGGCCAACCATGTGTTTCAGCAAGCACATAAAGACCGAGATACCTTCTGCTCTGAACAGGCCACTCTACGGGAGCCTTGTCAAACAGCCCGAGCCCCCACTGATCCTGGGCTCAGCGCAGCTTGCCATATACTTACACAAGGTTTGAAATGCTTTCAGATCAGGTCCACGGGCAGCTTTCTCCCAGGGAAAACCATCAAATCTTGGACTTGTATGGCTAAAAAACATTTATTGAACTACTGTTATTTATAAATCAAGATGCAACTTCTGCACGCCTAGGATTTGTTATGTTAAGTCAAATTCCTGCTTTTGGTTGTCAGGGTTCTGCTGTGACAGATTAATACTGATTTGAATATAACCTCAAATCTTTCTGGGACTTTTTCTACACGGTCTAGTCCCCTTTTGCTCTTTTTTATTCCTTGCCTTTACTCTCAGCCTGCTTAGAGGTGGGAAGAGGATCCCACCTTGGTGACATTGAATTTTAACCCCAAATTTTCAACATGATCTTATCTCTGGGATGTATTTGTTCTTATTGGTAATATTTTAATAAGTGTAAAACTAAGAATAACTCTTCTGTAGTACAATCAACACAATCCCCTGCAAGGAAATCAATTCGGACACTAATATCCACTGTCGGCCAGATTATCTGGTGCTCTGCATTGTAGGTGTCACTGAATTTTGAAGAAGAGAGAAATTCTCATTGAGTTATTTACATAGTCTGTGCTTCTCAAAAGATTAATAAGGGTCTGGTAATTGGCTTCACCCAGGTCCTAGTAGCAGGAATACTGGAAAGCTTCCAGAAACTTGCGCAAATTTTGTGATACCATCAAAAAGGGTGAGATTTTTGTCAAAATAAAGTACTTCTGTTCCTTGGAATGGGATGTAGGCTCTGATGGGTCCCTTGCACCTGCCCCAAGATTTTCCTGTGCTCAGCACACTGCAACAAAACCAGTGGCACTTAGCATTAGGTTTGCAAAGGAGCTGCTGGCTGACATCGATCCCAGACCACACAGATCCCCAGGGGAGCACCTTCTGCTCGGCTCCCTCTTGGGTGTCCCTGTCCTGGCTGTCCCCAAGAGGGCTGAGGCCACGAGCAAGGTGCTGGAGGGCAGGGAGGACAGGTATAGGAGAAACCTCTCCACGGGGCAGGGGGACCAGCCCTGCATCCCAGCCCACGGCGTCCTCCTGTCCTTCCTCCTCCCCAGCAGATTAAAAGGGCCATGAAATAAATAGCAGCAATAGTGCCCAGGAGCAAAGTGCTGAAGGGATTTTCCCAACCATTCCCCTGGAGTATTTCAAAAGAGCCTGCTGCAATATCCTCCCTTGCAGGACCCGATGGCCTGGGCATGATGTCCTTCAGCAGCGAGGTGCTTTGTGGGAAGGATGCTTGCACAGCTGGGGGAAGAACCAGCCTTCTCAAACTGCCTTCCCCACCATAGACACCTTCCTCCACCCATCCATGCACACCGACCCATGCACACAGATGCAACACACTTATCTGTGAGCACATGGACATTCATCTAACATTAGAGGCCAGCACTTTTTCAGCCATTCTGACCCACTCCTTTTTCTGTTCTTGCTGGGATCAGGATTTTATCCAAGCTGACCTGGGAGCTCTGCTTTTCCTTTGGGTGATCTTCTCTATGAGGGGTTGGTAGCAAGAGCTCCCGGGCTGTGTAGCCATGGGACTGCACTAGCCTTTCAGCAGGGACTAGGTCATGATTTATGAGGTTGATTGTTCTCAGAGCTGTGGAAATACCCTGACATTTCTCCCTATCTCTGTTCCTGGTGTTGCAGACAGACTTTTCATGATTTCTGTATTCTGCCTCAAGCACAGGCACTCTCACAGGGAGTCACAGAACTCAGCTGCCTGGGGCATGCAGCTGTGCCCAGGGCGTCTCAGCAAGTTCATTTCTCCCTGGCCCCAGCATTCCCGGCGTGGCAATGGCAATATGTTTGCCAGCAGTATACGCTCACATTTTAGATTTTAATGGAAGTTTGCCCCTCATGGGCTTTTCCTCTGTCTGATTATTGCTGGGAGCTCCTCCAAGAGCTCATCTCCCTGGGAGGTGAGACGGGCTTTGCTAAGGATATGCTTTCTGAGGAATGCGTGGAAAACAGCCAGGAGTTTCGCTCTTACAGAGGAACAGCAGAGGAAGCTTTCACTTGTCTGCCCTCCCACCCCTGCTTGACCTGTGATGCTGCTGATGTGCCCAGTGCCAACAGCAGCCCACTGCTCACAAGGCCAGCATTTATTCTTGCTGCAATCTGCCTTCAGAGAGAGATGCTCACGAGGAGCAGCTCGTTGCTGGCAGCAGCTGTGCCTCTGTGCGTCTTTCTCTTCCAAAGGGGATTTCTTTCATTTTAAAAGATCTGAGACTTTCCCTGGCTTTTGCATTTGTTCACAGGTTGCCTCTGGGAGCGGCAGAAATAGGGGAAGCAGCGGAGAGGAGGGAATAGAAATGCTATGTGTCCTCTGCTCGCTCCAGGCCTCTCTGAGGGGGATGTTGGGCAGACTGAGCACACAGCATTTGGGCTACGGCTTGGCTGCAGCTGGCAGGACGGGGCAGCAGGTACCTGCTGGCTGGCAGAGGAAGGACTGCTGCACCCCGGGGTGTGCAGGGCGGTGATGATGCATAGCTCTGCAGTGCAGGGCGGTCTGTACCCTGGCACGCATTGCTCCCTTGCAGGAGACTGGGAGAAAGGCACTGGGGGAGGCCACGGGCTGTGGGCGATCGAGAGGAGATTGCATAGGGGGTATTTTGGCCAGGTGAGGGGTGGGTGCTCTGGAAGGGGCATGGTGACTGTCTCAGCCAGGAGATGGGACAAGGGCAGTGATTTTTCCCTGTCTTTAGAGAAATGGGGCTGCTGGCTGGAGATGCTGAGAGGGGAAGAGAGGGAAGAAAGGACACAAAGTCAAGAGAGAAATCGGCTGGCAGGGCAGAGGGACTCTTTTCTGCTCCAGGATTTGTTGCTCAGTTTTTCTGGCTCTGTCCCAGCCCTGCTGAGGCCCACAAATCACCCCCATTTCCCCAGTCCCTCTTGCAGGAGCAGACGCTGCTGGGGTCCCCCAGGCTGCCTAGCTCAGTCCTGGGCACAGGCTCCACTCCTGTAGAAGCAGCTGCCCTGAAGCTGACGTGGGGTTTGCTGGTTACTGGCTGGAGCCGGACACCAGAGGTAGCTCAGCACATCTCCGGAGAGCTCAGCATCACCTCGGGCAGGACTGCCTTGGCCCGCAGTGCCCGAAGCTGCCAGGGTGCCAGGGCCCAGTGCAGAGGGCTGCCTGCAGGGCTGCCCTGCAGCACGCTGCTCATGCAGGGTGGGGTTTCTTTTAAACCTGTCGTCAGGAGACTTATGAGTCAAGTGCAGTGTGTTATTGGTGCTGTGCGACTGGCTCCCCGGGAGCCTGCCTGCCCTCGAGGTGGCAAGCTGTTGCTCCTGCCCTTGGAGGGGAGCCAGCTCCGCAACATTACAGTTTAATTAAATTACTCCAGCAGCTGCAAGGGAATGAGAGAGAAAGAAAAACAAGGGTTTGGCTGTTACCCTCTGGAAGGGGGAAGCATGCAGTGGGGAGCCGTGAGGTTCTCCTGACTGCACCCTGTATCATGCCATTGGGGCAGAATGGGGGATTAACATCTTTCAGGCTCCCTCAACTCCCCTGGGACTGGGAGCACCATTGTGGGTCCCTCACAGTCCTGTGTAGACCCAGGGCAAGGCTGTCAGATGTTTCCCGCTGCCCACCCCGAAGACCTGTACCTCAGCCTGACCCCTTGTCCGGGTGCAGCCTGACAGCTCGCCTCTCCTTGGACACGGGACAGCAGGCACCACCCTGCCAACAGACACCCCCGGCTGTGCCAAGGGGCTGGGGGCCAGGTGCCCTATAGCCATAGAGAGCCAAAGAAATAGAGAAAAGATTAAGAGCTACACACCCACCTCCTCCTTGTTTGCCCCTGCGGGATCCTCCGAGGACTTCTCCTCCCTTTCTTTGGTACATCCCATCCCCACGTGCCTCAGCTGATCTAGCAGTAAAAACAGACCCTTTGCCCCACACCTCACCACTCATTTCCCTTCCTCCTCTAAACCCCTCTGTGTTCGCCCTGCATCTCCTAAATTGTTCAAGATTTATGTGTCAGTGCTATCACCTCCTGCTTATAGATTTTTGCTCTTGCTGTCCTTCCCAAAGGAGCATTCTCTGCATGTTCTCACCAAAATATCCAGGGAGAAAAGGCACATTACTGCTCAGTGTTACAAGGAGAAGATCCCTGTATGGTCCTTTACCCCTAGGTCAGCTGGAGCACTGAGTCCTCCAAATCAGCCTGGTGCTGGCACAGCTCCCCAGGACACCGGAGCTGTGGACTAAGCTGAAATCATCTTACAGGCTTTAGCATCCTGGGAAAAATGGGATTGTCTTGATAAGAGGGAAAAATAAACAAGAACAGCAAGGATGATGTGGGAATGAAGATGCCTTAGATGCACTGAGATGGGATTTCACCACTCCAACAAAGAAAGGGAAAAGAAAGCAGAGAGACTGAAATGGGAAGTAGTGCTGGTGCAAGACTGAATGAAATAATCTGGAAGTCAGAGAACGGTGTTCATGCTTTTGTGGTAAGGCCTGGAGACAGTTAAGCAGACAGTCCCATTTCTTATGAGAAGGTGGTTGGTTGCTTTCTGTGCAGTAGCATCCTAGCAGGATGCAATATGGTCTGACTTCTCCAGCATCTCTGCGACCACTTACATGCTCTAACCCGAGAAACACTTCACTTTTGCCCTGGCAGTTTCTCTTCCCTCTCATGGTATTTGTACAGGGATGATTTCTCAAAACGCCCTGCCTCAGGGGCTACTTACTCTTTTTGCTGAGAGCTTTCATGGTGGCATGCCTGGATTCCTCTTCCCAGGTTATCATGGCTCCTTGTCCTGCCAAGATCATTCCCTCTTTCATGTCCAGGGCTGCTGTGATTGGGGAGTGGAGCTACTCTGATCTGACCACACAGACACACTCCCTCTGAGCCCCGTCCTGTACCTTTTCCAACTCATCTTCACTTGGACAGGTCCATTGCTTGGCCACCTTTCCTGGAGGGACAAACCCAGAGCTCCTGTATTAGCTAGACACACTGTTTCCTCAGGCTAAATTCTTCTGGAAATCAACAAGAGGTTAGAAGCACATCAATTAATTGGCGGTGGTGATGGTATCTCCTCATTCCTGATTTGGGTGAGGGAGCTGTGGGGGTGGTTGAGACACTAGGTGTTAAAGAAAGCAGCCCTCCTCTCTGCTCCCCATCTATGCAGGCCCATGGATCAGCCACTACCCCATTTTCAGGGTGGGTGGACAGGAGCAGACATTTAAATCACCCATGGACTGAATCAGAGACGTGGGTCAATGCTGTCTGAGCTCTATAGATAGGCTGTCTCATCGGGGCCATAAGAAATCAGCATTCCCATACAGATTGCCATTCGCCCATGCACATGCAACAGAGATGAACCTTGCGCCTCTGCTAGATGCAAAGGACTGGCACTCTCCTTTCCCCCTGAACGTGAGGCTGCAGGAATGGCAGGGGATGTTGTTAGCTCTCCCAGACCATGACTATGACAGACAAGAAGGCTTCTGAAGGTGGTAGCCATTGGCTTTCAGAGGAGGCCAAGTCAGGAAGGATACAGCAGCTTCAAGTAAGAGGCTTCAGGGTCTGCATAGGGAAGGTCCAGCTGGTAATGGGCAGAATCCATCAGCAAAGCACATTTAGTCCTGACCCATATCTGAGCTGCCTGTCAGCTTGCAGACAGAGGTTATGTGCTCCAGATACTCCTGTCACCCACAGAAACATTCATGATAAAGGCAGGCAGTAAAAGCCATGGAAGAATAATTATCCAGGGGCAGGAAGGGAATAAAAAGGGAAAAAGCCTCG
>NW_009189989.1:30020-41491 GCF_000690835.1 Fulmarus glacialis
ATAAACATCATAAAAGGCCATAAAAGCAAAGCAAAGGGAAGTGTGAAGGAGACTGAAGGTTGGCAGCAAATGTACATAAACAGAAGGAGCCAGTCTGGAATGGTCTAGAAATAAGGAAGGTTATGGATGGACTGAAATGGAGAATAGATGAAGCTGAGATGAAAATGAGCAAGGGAATAGATTGATGGACTAGATAACAACACTGAGACCTGCAATGCAGAGCTATGGAGCTCATGAAAACATGTCCCTGGTGAGGGACATTTCCAGAGGGCTGAGTGAGTGGGACTGAGGAGGGGGAGAGCAGCGGGAGAGGGGAAGGCCAGAGCTCTGATGGTCAGCAACAACCACGAGGTGGGGAGCAAGGCAGAGGTGGGGAGGACAGGCTCAGGGCAGCCCTCTGTTATACACGCCTGTGCAAAAGAGGAGATGGTACCTGCTAGGAAAGTTTACACAAGAGCAGGGCAGTGGGCAATCCATGTCAGGATGTGTTTGGAGGCTGCCTGTTCCTACCTGCACAGAGCAGGTGAGGCTGAGCCAGCACGAGCAAGGGCAGAAGGCTCCCTGGCTGAGCTGGAGCTGAGGTGGACTGTCCGCTCCACACACTGGAGCCCGTTTTGCCGTCCTCAGCGTCCCTCGCTCCTGGGAGTGGAAAGGCAGATGGTGAAGCAGAGACCAAGGGAAGCCTCCGGGCGCTGATGGAGCCACTGAGAGATGCTGCTCACGGAATTGGGGTGGAAGCATCCTCCAGCTGCTACAAGTGCCAAACATTTCTCATTCCTCATGTGCTCTTATTAACACCTCCACACGCAACAGAGCTGCAAGCAAGGTCTTCCTGAGCTCTGCTAATTATTAAACATACTTCAGTTAAGCTTAACTAGACATGCTTGTCAGCTGCTGGCAGGAGGAGAATAGTGGGAGAGACTTGTAAACACACTCTGATGACTAAGTGAAAACATTGCCAAGATTGCAAGGCACTGGAGCCTGCTGCCTTCAGGTGTCGTTGTCTACCTTGTGTTTCAGCCTAGCAGTCAGGTTGGCCAGCATGGACTTCTCTATTCTGAGATAAGGTTCAGGAGCCTTGCAGGGACAGTGCTGACAAGAGAGTGTGTTTCAATGCTACTGCTCCTGAATCTGCTGTTGGTCACACTGAGATGGTTCACCAGGACCTTTGCTGCCCTGGGGCATGCAATGGCTCTTGGGGAGTAACCTGCCTATCACAGAGGCTCCTGAGATTTCTTTAGTGCTGCCTTGAAGCCTTTTGCTGCTTCCTCAGAACCTGTGTCAGTATGAAGGAGATCTGGCAGCAAGTTGCACCAGCTGCTACACCAGGGAAGTGGATTTTAGGCTTGTATACAACAATCTTCACTCTTTCAAGGCCACTTCAACCACACTCCCAGCACGCAGGCTGCAACATGCTCCTTTACCTACCTATCAGGCTTTGTGACAGTGATCTGCATGTACAGTGCATTTTCTCTGCTCCTTGGTTGTTTTACAGCACCTAAACTCATGATGATCTAGGAAAGGATGGCTGGAGCTATTGGAAATTCTTGTAATCCTATTCAGAGAAAAAAAAAAAAAGACCATATATATTGATCAGCCAGCTAAAAGTCTGTGAAAATTTGAAACACCTCAACTATTAGGTCATAACTTCTCCAATGAGAAATGCTGTAGAAAACATCCTGCCAGGTTCAATGTTTATCCATTTTTGACCAGCATCTCTGAAAATAACCAAAGAAAAATCTTCACTTGGGCTGGCTTTGAGGTCTGGAGAAGGCTTTTTCTCCTACCAAATCCACCTGCAACACAGGGCATCTTACTCCGTACTAACAAACAGCAGCGCAATGAAAAAGGATGGATCTGAGGATGAAGATCAGCTTCCTTCAGTGTTTTCTGCTGCAGACTGCTCGTGGCTCCATTCCTCCACCATCCAAAAGAGGCAACTCTCCAGTTTCTCAATTCCAGGCAAAAGTCAGGCTGATGAGACAGGTGACAGTGCGATTGAGATATTTTGCTACCATGTATTGTAATTACCTTGTCAGCATGAGGTAAGACAGAATTAGAGTAGAAATGATCCCAGCTAAGTTGCACATTTATTGAATGCAAAGCCTGTTACAGTGCAGCGTTAAGGTTGGACAAATAGCAATACAACTCCAACAGCACTGACTCAACTGGATTGCACTTTCTGCATATTTTGGGACACACAATTTATAATATAAATAGCAATCTATCAAGCTGCACACTGACCCAGAAAAACAGTAAGAGAAAATCCTGCATGCTTCTAACATGGCTGAGCAAATGCTGCTGCTGGCACATTCACACTCCCAGTTCCTCTATTAAGACATTTAATTTTCCTGCGTTTTTTTACAAATAGGAGACAGAGAAATTACTCTTGTTTAATAATGTTAGCATTTAAATAGCCTTAATTAGGCATGGGATAGAAGTGCATGAGCTGTTTGTTGCCTGTGCTGCTGTTTTTCACTTGAAGACAATTTTCTGCCAGGGTGGATGACAGGACTGCATCACAGTTACTTTGTGATAGGAAAAGATAGGCTTTTTTTTTTTAATGTGAAGCTTATAATTTATGGATTGTACCAAAACTCAAGGGGGAAACCTGAAAACCATAAGGCCTACTCCATCCTTCCTGCATGCATATTTTTGCTAAGCTAAATAGAGGACTCTGCAGAGACAACTGCAAATTTTCCAGAGAGAAGCCTGAAAGCATCATGCCCTGTCCTTGCCAAAGCCCCTGGTCAGGGAAAATGTTAACGAGTGTCATAAGGGTGACACAGGAATTAGGAGACACCCTGAATGAGTCACTTTCTGAAGTGATACGTAAACTGCTTATCGCTCTCCAAAGCCCTCGATTTATACCCCTTCCCCTGAGCAAGCCTGCAGCTGGAGGAGGCAGCCAAATTGGCTTTAACCCCTGGTTCACTAGAAACCTGGCTCCAAATCACACCATCCTGCTTTGCCACCACAGGTACACTGAACTGTGTGTCCTTTTGTGAGCGAATGGCACAGATTTAGGAAAGGAGTGGAAGTCGCAGCTGATAACCCGGGGAGCGGTGTCTCTGCTCAGAGCGCTGCGGAGGTGCTGGCAGCCAAAACAATGCCCAGAATGGCAGAGGAGGGCTTTTATTTTAAGGTTACTCTGTGCAATGTCACACAATAATATACACTCCCGCGATAAGGAATGTTAATAATATTCCACTTTCTGCCAAGAATAGAGTCCCTATCTACAAACCCCACCGCTCTAATCAAGCGAAACAAAGCCAAATATATGAAAACAACAAAACCAGGAGCTCGGGAAGTATTTGGATTCAGGAAAGACTAAATATTTAACTTGTGAGGCCCAATGCATCCTGGAATGTATGGGGCACTCCAGGAACAGCTAGCCATTGTCCAGGGACCACAGGGGAAGCCCTCTTAAACAGGCCATGTCCTGCAGGGCCACCAAGCTGCCCCAGTCACCCACAGGGTTTGCACTGGGGCAGGAGGTAAGGAGGTCCTTGCGGACATGAAAGGGAGGGTGTTTTTCCATTAAGGGTATCACAGCCAGGTACAGTTCAGGGGCTGTACAGGCTGCAGCACAGCGTGGTGTTGCTGTGTTTCTGTTTGATGTGTGCAGGAGAAGTCACAAATTTCTGCGTGGTCTGTTCTGGAGATTGCATCATTGCCTTTGCTGGCTGCTGCTGCAAACATTCCACATTTATCAGCACCTAGAGAATGCTTTCTAGCTGATGGAGCCTCTCATGGCTTCTCTCTTTCATAGGGAAAAGCAAAAGATGCCACGCGTGGTCCTGCTGCATGCTCAGGACCAAGCAGCTCAAGTGTGTACCATGAGAGCCCTGCTAAGCAGGGAAGCACTTGGGGGCAGCTCCCATGGAAGTTGGCCACGCTCTGTGTTCACAGAAACCTGCCCAGACTTCCCTGTCTGCAGGAATCCTGCTGCTGGGCTGGTCATGGCACTTTTGTGACCTCACCAGACTGGTCTCGCTTGCTCTTAGACCTCTGGTCACTTTGTGGCTCCTGAGTCACAAAACTAAAATCAGAAGCTCAGAGTTTTTCCTGCTGGAACCAACTTCCTAGCATTGCATCTGTGCCCAGTGGGGCTCCTCAGAGCCTGTTCTGTCCTGGCAACTGCTGTTGCTAGAAGTTTGGCCATGATAAAGATGCCACCCTGACCATCCAGATTCAAGTCATGGGTCTGCTAAAGGCAGACGTAACTCATGCTGCCCAGTGCTGTATGACTTCATCTGGAAGGGGGAGAAACAACATCTCCTCTTCTGTCATGTTGCATCAGTGGCCCTCTATGCCCTTCTGTCCAGAACAAGGACACCTGGGCTTCAACAGCCCAGTAGCAGTGGCCGTTCTCTGTGAAGCAGGATGGACGAGAGCAGTTTGCAAAGCCAAATGCATGTAGAGAGGTGAAAGTGCGGACTTGGGGTGAAAGGATTCCCCAGCCTATGTCATGAGAGCCCACCCTTATCGAGTCGGGACTGCAGACACTTTCGTCAGACCCCCAGAGAACCAGTCAGCAATCTGTCCACAGCAAGAGTTGTAACCTCGATGTAATGATGCTTGCCTCTTCTAGCCTGTTTTAGCCTGCAGCATCCACATTCCTGACACACAAGGCTGAATCTCTATGGGCCAATATCTTGTAATCACAACGTAACACACAAATGCAACTCTGAAGTATCCCGAACGCCTTCATAATATTAAAAATAAGCATAAAACTAGGGCTCAAACTCCCATAAAATTTAATAGTTCAGGGTCAGATGGATGGGGTACCCCAAGTGTGCCTCAGGTAAACGCGGTGGCATAAGCAGAAAGCCCTGGTGTCTAGACCGCATTACATGTGTTTGTGTCTGTGTCTGAACCTGGAGATACATGAACCCAATGAATTCGACCACACATCAAACACAGGCATTTCCAGGGAAAATTACCCCTGCATCTCATCCTATCCCTAACAGTCCAGCATGTACAGTGTGAGACAAAGACCTGGAACAGACAGCAAAACAATACGATACATTTTCATTTTTCACTGTTTTTATAAATATATGCATATACTTTTTCAAGAAAAGAAAAAGAAATCCCTAGCAGTGAGTAGAGTGGATTTTGCCTGCTTTGCAAAAGTTCGTCTATTGTTCAAAGCAAACTCTCCGCTCCAACATAAACAGGGACTCTTAAAAACATTCTCATCCAAAACAATTGCCACGACTTTTGATGTTTTCATGGTCCTTGCTCTCCCCTACTGTTTGATCATTATGTTTTACAATATTTTTTCCCCTTCCTCACAGGCCCTGTTCCAGGTGCCCCTGCTCTGGAATTCATGGCTTCATCATCCAAGCTTCTGTATTCAGTGAGATACAATGGAAAGAATTTCACTGCATTTATTTTGACTTAAATGACTCCCCCTCTTGCCTGTTTACACAGCCTCCTTTCCCTCAGCAGAGTTCACAGGTATGACTGCAGCCAGGCTGAAAGAGCTCAGCTCCTGCGGATCGTCTCCTTCCTTTCTAGGAATCCCCTTCAGAGTTCTCCTGTAGGTCACTTCTTCCTTGGCATTCAATAAGAAACTGCTGAACACTTCATTATTATTACTATAAATGAACATTCAGGATCTGGCGAGGACCATGATGTGCTGGATACTGTACACAGAGGAATGATCCTTGCTCTTAAAACTGACACTCACAATGCACAAGGCACGTGAGGACACAGAAGGGAACATAAAGAGCAGGGTGGAAATGATCTCTGCACAGCTGTAAAGCACTTCTCTCTCTCCAGAGGAACAGCCTCTCCCAGCCTAGCGGAGTCCAGGCTTTCTTCTGATCAGGGCAGCTCTGGCAGATGTGCAGCTCTTCCCTAGACGGACTCGACCTGTGGGTGAAAGGAGGAAATCCCCATAATAAAAACAAGCCCACATCAGAACTGTCAGTTCCTTTTAATCCCAAATCCCCCCTCTTCACTTTTCAAGGACGTGTAACCAGGATCAGAACCAAATCATCCTTTCAAAGTAAAATACAGGTAATTAGTATCTGTAAACCTATTACATCTGTTTTTTTGATTTTTTTTTTCACCCCAAACATTATACTTCTTAAACAATACAAGAATGGGATAACCCTGAGTTATAGGGTTTGGATTAGTCGAAACATTACATTTTGCCCCAGCAGAAAAAAAAAACCTCAATAAACTTAAAGTGTTTCGGTATCTGAAATGATCCAGTACCATGCAGGAACACTCACCTGTGGCTGCTACCTTTCTTTACTAAATAAGAGAACAAACAGACTTGAAGATTTTAAAACACAACAATCCTGGAAATACACAAAGTATAATCTATGCCATAAAATCAAAAGAACTGGTCAAAATATCCCCTTTGGGAATTTTCTCTAAGTACATCACTCTAAACTAAACACTGCCTAGAATTAACACGTCAGGAGACCCAGAAGTATACGGGACATTGGGTGCACATCCACAAACTGGCTCAGGCTGGTGCTTATCCCTGATATTAGCTCAGAGCAATGGACAGTTACATCCTCTCTGTGTTTTTACTGCATAAAAAAACTTGAAACACCACCAGCAACAAACTCCACAGCTGATGGAGCTCAGCCAAGGGCAGCATTTCCACTCCCACGATAATTTTCATGGCAGTAACACCCTTGGTCTGGGTTGTCCCATCCTGCACCGTGCTGTCCTACACAAGTAATGATACTTGCTCTCTATAATCTCCACTCCACGTGGGAAGACAGCAGGGTGCCACCCGTGGGACCAGAAGGAGGGTGACCAGGAGAGATATCAAGGGAATCCATGCCCTGAACGGGGCTCCCAGCTCCTTTTTCCCATTTTAGTGGTTGCTCAGAGGGGTGGCACAACCTGCAGACTGCCTGCAGACTGCCATGCAGGCACCCATATCACTCGTCCAGCTCTGCTCTGGGCAGAAATTAAATGATTTAGACCCAGCTTCTCTCTTCCAATTTGACTCTTAGCCATGTAGTGATTTCAAAAAAAAAAAAAAAAAAAAGAGATCTAGTGTTTCTGTTAATTGGGACAAAACAGAGCAGGCCTGTGGGGCCTTTCCTTAATTCACTCCCTGAACAATGTTCACTGATCAGGACTAGAGATTCAATTAAGTACCTTGGGGTGGTAATTCACAAAGACAAAATAAGGAGTTTGCAGATAATTTGTCTTCCCTTCTATCCCAGAACACTCCTGCTGAGCAACACGGGTTCTGTCTCTAATTGGCAACATTAATACAATTAAGATGGTAATTTTGCCCCGATTTGCTTCTGTATTACAAAGTATCTCACTTCACATCCCTCAACACATTTTACTCTGTTAAATTCTATCATTATTTCTTTCCTTTGGGCTAACGGGCAAGTCAAAGCCTCGCCTTCAGACACCGCAGCCTCCCCCAGAGCAGAGGGCTCGCGCTCTTCCTGCCTGCTAAATTTTCACGGAGAAAAAGACGTAGGGGTCCAGGGAGGGGCAAATGGAGATGATTGTTTATTTAGATTCAAACACAGTGTTAATGAATGTCTCATGAAAGCACTGGGCACGTGGCGGTAATGAGGAGGAAAATAGAAAAATAATTACAGTGTCAAAACACCCCTGCATATCTTCCTGCCCCCCCCACCAACCCTCCAGCAAGGCAATCTTCATCAATCCTACCCCCTTCTCTTCCCAAAAGTAGTCCCAGGATCTATTCCCACCACTGACTCAGCTCTTTTCATTGGTGATGGGATGAAGTGTTGATGGTATGGTGGGAGGCAAGATGGTCCAACAAGGAGGGCTGAAGGATAAGAAGGATAGTCTATCCCTGGATGAAGAGAAGAGCACTGGCTGCAGGAGTCAGAGACAAGGAGAATCCATGATTTAAGGGAGAAACAAGTGCCTGGTCTGGACTAACTCCTAGCCATGCCCAGGAACAGTTTGGGAGAGATCTCACTGCTCTGGGGAGAATGGCCTAATATCTTTAATAAATTAACGACTGCAATAAATTGTGTGCCAGCACTCAGGAATGATTCCAGGCATTTGTGAATTTCCACAACAGAGGTAACGAGTGCCTGGTGCAGTATATAGTGCAATGGCTGGTGTGGTGAGTAGCAGGTGAGGGTCTTCAGATGGGAAGCTTTTGGTGTGACTTGTGAATCTGTTTCTGGGCTGCTCGGAGTCACTCAGAAAAACTGACAAAGAAATCATCCTTCTTCTAAAAAGTATATGCATGCATTAATTTTACACACTAGCAAGGCAGTCTTCAATGGGTCTGAGTTCTCTTCCCCCTCCCACTCAAGAGAGCAATCTGTATGATAGTGCAGGTAGGTTTGAACACTACCCACTCACGTGGCTTGGGGCACGAGCAAAACACACTGCATTGCTCTGGGCTTTGCCTTCTCAAAACTCCTCCTTTGTGAGAGGAAGCCATTGAATTTGCTTTTCCTCCTGCCCAGTTAGAACAGGGATTTTCTGGAAGCCAAACAAAGGCAATGGAGATTGTCTGGGAAGATAAAGAGGGAACAGTCTGAACAAGCAGGAAGCTAAGGGGGGAACGAGACTTAAACGTGGCAAGTAAACAAAGTCATTTCTGTTTCATGCCTTGCAGAGAAGGAGGAAGAGCTTGAGGGGCTGTGGAGGTCCCTGTTCATGGACAGTGCTTTGGGAACTGTGGAGACTGGCCACAAGATCTGGGAGAAGAAGTTTTGATCCAAAGCCACCAGGTTTGGTTCCCCCTACCCCAGCCGCTGCTGAAATCCAATGGCAGGAAATTACTGTGGCCCTTTCACAGATGGAGAAGCAAGACATGCACAGGGTTTGCCCAGGTCCCACACTCCTTGTGGAGAAAGGTTCTGAACCCTGGCCAGCTGGGGCCCTCCCCTAGGACCTACTCCCCTGCCTCCCAGCCCTACATTTAGCAGCCGAGTTGCAGGAAAGAACATGATTTAATCTCTTCCTACCTTAAAGTGCTCTGATTGATGGACTAACACCAAGATGTCTGAGGGCAACCCATGGGCTGAAGTATCTTGGCATTAGAAGAGACAAATAACAACTCTCAGAGCAAGGAGTCCAGCAGCAGGGCAGTCCTCGTGAGCCAGAGCGCCTGTGGGCTGGGAGCCACCACCCCGACACGTGCCTGTCATTAAACAGGGATCTGGCTGCTAGTGGTGGAAAATTGGACTGTGCTGTCCTCACACATTTGAAAATGCTTTCACCAGAGGCGTCGAGCATGCTCCTGAAGCTCATGAGCTGCCAACTCAGAAGTCGTGAGGGAGAGGGTAGGTTGGGCAGGTAGCTGGGTCTCAGCAGGCTCTGCTGATGTTGGCTTCAGTGCTCTCTGCTGCCTGTCTCACACAGCCAAAGATTAACCAGCAGTTCCCAAATCATTAGTAACCCAGTGTATCCCAGGAAAAGGGACAGAAACTTTCCTGAGGATCTAGAGTCATAGCATGGCTATACCTAAGCTGGAGAAAAAAACCCTGCACATTTGTGTCCTCACATCATGGCTCTGGGTGGCCTGCTGCCATCACCAGTGCCACAGCACCAGCAGATAGTTGCCCTGGGTGTGTTTTTCTCCTCCAAGATGAGGTCAGGCTGAAGATTTTGAGCATCATTTCCAACCTCCTGGGTACTCCAACTGCCCCGAGGTCCTTCCTGCTCCCTGGGCAATGGCTGAGCTTAAATCAAAGAGTTTTTCCAAAATTCTAGGTCCAAAACCCAAATTGTTAGTTAAAGACATGCAGTTCCTCTCTCTATAAAAAGGTGTGCCTTGTGCCTGCTCCAGATTGGTCCCGTTCCCAGCTCCACCCACTCTGGGTCTTGTTTCTCTCATGCCTGATGGATTGCAGAGCATTTAATGAGCAAATGCGTAGGTCCACAGACAGTGAACAAGTCACACCATCCTCCCTGGTAAGCTGCCTAGACAGAGCTCCTCAAGCCTGCTCATTCAAAGTACATTGCTCTGCTCCGAACTGAGGATTGAGCACAAGACACCAGTGGCTGCTGTAGCACAAGGAGAGGACTTTAGTCTCTCCCCTGCTCATGCAGCCCCAGCTGCCTGTTCAGCATGAGGAGCTCAGACCCCAAGGAGATCTTTGTCTTTGTCCCAGAATAGAGTTCCCCTCCTGTAGGACAGTCCTGTGTGTAGGACCCTATCTTTGGCTTTTCTCCTCTCCAGTGGAAGATCTCACTTAGCCAACCCTGCCCCAGCTTCCAGCACAGAGAGACAGCAGAGGGGAAACTCAGGATGGAGGAGGTGGGTGGATGCAGAGATGACAAGGGCCAGGCTTGGAAGCAGCAGGGACGAGGCATCAGCGATTCTCATTGCTGTGATTCACCAGCCAGGGCTTTGCTCACAAGGCAGTGGGGGGATTTCCAGTCCCAGCTGCAAAGAAGTTTAATGCTCTGACACTAAAACACACTCAGGCACCAGGACTCTTTAAGGATGTTGTTGAGCTGGCTTATGTTTTACTTTACTTGGTAGCAGGGCAAAGATGCATGCACAAGCAAAACCTCGTGTGCAGGCTCTCCCAGGGTATCCATCTGTATCGCTGGGAGGTGTGATCATGGAGCAGCTGTCAGCCTCAGCTCTATTAACCCCTCGGTTAATAACTGTAATGTTAATCCCTACTTGACCCCACAGTTAACTGCCTCCAATCATGCAACCAGGCCAGAAAAGGAGATTATAGATAACACAACCTGGATGATGAGGCATTTAACAAATGCCTGACAGTCATATGAAGCAGGTGGTGAATACTGCCTTCTACACAGACAAGAAAACTGAGACTCAAAGAGACCATGTCATTTTCCTGAGAACGTGTCAACCAAATACAGCAGATGGAGTTCAAATGTTTCTGTTCTAGCTGTAAGTCAGTTGGTCAAACAGTTGGACTAGATGATCTTGTACCTCCCTTCCAACTGAAATAGTCTATTCTATTATATTCTGTTCTGTTCTATTCTGTTCTATTCCCTTGGGGTCCTCCCTTGTGGGTCTTAGACACCTCATGAGCTGCTCCCTGTGTTCAAGAGGTCAGGTTTTGCAGATAGGTCACTGTGAAGTGTCACCACCAGCGCCCAGAGGTTGTGCACCCATTCTGGTTCAGCATCTGGGTGAAAACACCACCTGTGCAGAGCAGGAACCTGGGTAGAAACCAGCACTACCCCATGGCTGGAGCTCTCTGCAAAGGCCAGAGCAACTTGGGGAAGTCAAGTGTAACTTCGGACAAGGATGAGGTTAGTTATCATTGGTTAGTTATCGGCCCTTTCCTGTCACTGCAATTGTTCATAAAGCAATGGTTATGATCTAGGACATGTTGACATACCAGCAGGCAGTGCAGAAGGGCATCGTCGGATCTCATGCTGGTCTCCCACAGCATTCTCCTAGAAAAGCTGGCGGCTCATGGCTTAGACAGGTACACTCTTCGCTGGGCAAAAAAGTGGCTGGATGGCCGAGCCCAAAGTTGTGGTGAATGGAGTTAAAT
>NW_009189990.1:0-33871 GCF_000690835.1 Fulmarus glacialis
CGGTTTTCCTAAGAGCAACGTGTGCGTTTGCACCGCCTGTGTGACCCTTCTCGCTGTTAAAACTGTCGGCAAGG
The DNA here is from genome assembly GCF_000690835.1 of Fulmarus glacialis. Taxonomy (NCBI): domain Eukaryota; kingdom Metazoa; phylum Chordata; class Aves; order Procellariiformes; family Procellariidae; genus Fulmarus; species Fulmarus glacialis. The sequence goes on from NW_009189990.1 coordinate 75, forward strand.
GGTACCCTGCGTCACCTTCGTAAAAACTTTGATCAGCCGCTGAAGTTGAATCGAGATGTATGAAAAAATTCCTGTTGGTTTGGCTGCTAGTCTGCGTGCTGTTACAATCGTGCTCTGTTGCTGCGGGTGTGCCAGCAGGGAGCTTTGAGCGCAGGTTGGTTCTGAGGAGCTGACGCCAAGTGCGAGGCCACGTGCAGTACGGGCTCGTTTGTAAGCGATGCCACAGATTTGCACTGAACACCTTGAATTTGTCGTTACCCTTCCTCCCCCGTTTATCTTCCCCACCGATAACAAAACTGAGCAGCACAGTGATATTAAACCAACTTTAGAGGTATTGCAAGCGGGATTGAGCATTGCTCAGATGAAGTGGTTGTATGGACAGTTACGTTGTTGAACCATTCTCTGTTTTATATGTTGATGCCCCGTGAGCATCCGTAGAAACTTAACAGATGAACGGATAGATCTCACTAAAACATTCTTTTTTACTGATTTTCACAGTCTGGTACGATGGTTGTGAATCCAGTATGGTTACTGTTTGGTTGGTGGTACTGTTGTCCTGGTAGACTGATAGTCAGTGCTGAAAGTGGAAGCTCGTTATTTGGAACCAGTTAAGCAGAATACTAGCAAAAGTATGGTGTTTGATGAGAGAATGGGTGTTGGCCACCAGTGTGATTCAGCACGGAAGGACAAATGCAGTCTAGCGTTAGCAATGTTGTGCAAAACTCTGGTTTAGGCCAGCTGGAATGTTACATGCAAGTCTGCTTGCTTTTTTTTTTTTTAAGAACAACAGCTAGCTATAGTAAAAAGCTGTTTACATAGTCAGCACAGTGAAGAGTAGAAATCAGAAATGCGTAAGTGCTCTATCCAAGTGAAGGTGAAATGAAATGGAGTTGCTGACTGTAAATGTGAAAAAAAAAAAAAGAAAATAAGATGAGGGGCAGTGGTTGCAGAAAAGCAGGTGTAAAATATCTGGTTAGTCTGAATTTTCAGTAAATTTCTTGTGATGAAGTTTTGTAGCAGCCTGTCAGGGAAGCTAACAGGATATAAAATTGCTCTTCTAAAGCTTGGCTCTAAGTTTATGAAATACATTGCATCTTGCTACCTGTAATAATGTGGAGCGACAGTAGAGGACACACAAGCTCCTTGATGTTTGGGATTAAGGTTGAGGAAAGTGAACCTGGGCAGAGTTTGCTGCTGTGTTGGTAGTATCCCTTCCTACACGGATTCGTTTTCTTCAACAAGGTTTTGGGAAACACTCATACTCTCTGAGAGTGGACTGTGGGTGTTTTCTTTAACAGGTATAAAGTATACATTCAAAACCTACAGAAATATATATATATGTATAATGATACGTAACAATACTTAGTAATAATATTTTTCCTGCACTTATTAGCAACTGATATTTGGTGTTTCAGTATTATTGGTTTTCAAGACACTTTCACTTGTACGTGCCACAGATCTGTATTTTTATTTGCAGGTTCGCGTGGAAGGCTTTAACTACATCGGCATGGGCAATTCCACTAACAAGAAAGATGCGCAGAGCAATGCCGCTCGAGACTTTGTCAATTACTTGATTCGGGTGAATGAAATGAAGAGAGAAGAAATTCCTGCTTTTGCAGTAAGCTGCTCTTTCTCCTTACCAAAGGCTAATCTTTAATTGCAGTGCTGTGCATCCAGTTGCATTTCTTCCCTGGAGGTCAGTCTGGCACCCGTGTGCAGTGAAGAAGACTGAAAGTGCAGGACTTCTGCTTGCAGTGCTGGAAACCTGGAATATATGTAGGGAATGTTGTAGGCTAATCTGGTAAAAACAGCTGCATGTTGGTCTGCATAACTGATGAGGCTGGAGAGAATTCAGAGTCCCTGTAAGGTGCAGCCGGACTTGAATACTGTGCTGAATACTCACACCTGACACTGGGAATTGTTTTAAATGCATGTTATGATATATAATACTATGTACTTTTAAAAAAAAAAAAAAAATCACATCTCAAACCAGACATTGAAAATTTGGCTTTTTTTAAACCGTAAATGTTTCTGCCTTAGCTCCTCATGTATAATAGAATCACTGCTTTTTATGATGTTTTATGAACTATGCAAGCATCAGCAATGACTATCACATAAAAGCTGAGGAGGAAGGTAACTCTATCTTTACAGCGATTTTAGAGAACAGTAAATAAAGCACGAAGCTACGTGTTATGCATTGAAAGAGTCTTTTTCTAGTGCCTCATTAAGGATGTATCTGCGTAAGATAGATAGTTTGATCAGTGGAAGCAGTGTCCCTGCGTCGTTAGCCTAGGGGAAGCCTAATGATAACAGGACCTGTATTGTTTCTGATGTACCAGTTAGTTTCACAGCAATGCAATGTGTTGCATAGCTAGATCCTAAAAAGGGATAGCGTGTTCTGTATCTTGAATAAAGGAGAGGTGGTGTGATCGGTTAGCTAAACCTACACATCTCAAAATGGGAAGAATTCAAATTGTAATGATTAACCACAATTTTGTCATTTCCGAAGGGTATTAGTGTATTCTTACAGTGATTTTTTGTGTGTTCGTAAGTATATTTGAGTTTCCTTGGATATACGATAGGGACTGGTATCTGTTATTTTATCCTGGGTGCTGAAACAGTTGATTTTATAATTGCTGAACTTCGGCAAGTCAGGGCTACTTGTTGGTTGGAAATCTTGTTACAGAACACCCACAAAAAGCCAAATATTCAGCAATTGTATTCCTTTCAGTTTTTAAAAGGGTGTTACCATTGGGGATTACTGCTGGGGGTAACTATTGCGCAATGATGCATGATCTCCTTAAACTGCCTGAACAGTTTTCTAGCTAAATAGTAAAAAGGCTTATTGTGTACAAATGTGCTGATATTTCCCTTCATTCTCTTTCCTAGCCAGCAGCTGGTGATACTCCTGATGGACATGAAGCAGCTGGAGATGTTACTGGTTCCAGTTCTAGTTTGGGTGGACCTCTTCCTCCACATTTGATTATAGAGGCTGAAATAGGTAAGACTGTGAAAACTGTAATTTACATGTATGCGGATGTAATATATGCATGTAGATTTGGGTGGGTTTTTTTTTCTCCCAGAGAGCATAATTCTGCAGACAGAAGACAGGTAACAGTCGTTGTAGTTTTGAGGCAGAGGTGTGAATGACTGCATGAGATCTGAGGGACTGGTCATGTCCTGTTGAGATTGCCAGGCAATACCTCTCCATTGCTAAGAACATGTTTTGGGGGAGAGTTATTTTGGTTTTGTTTTGGTTTTTTTTTCCCCACGTGGTAGGCAATGGCCCAGCTGCAGCGCCTGGAAACTCTGGCAATCGTGGAGCTCAGTGGGATCGGGGTGCAAATTTGAAAGATTATTATTCAAAGAGAGAGGAGCAAGAAGTGCAGGCAGTAAGTCATTCTATGTAATTCTCCTTTACTTTCGTTCTTAAATAGGTATCTTTCGCTCCCTTTCATTTGTTATTAGCATTTATAATCAAGCTTGCAGTTTTCATTTGATATTTTGCTGTTGGTTTTAACTTAAGCTGCAGATTTACCTGCTGGCTTTTAACAAAGGTAACTTGTTTAAGCCAAGAACAAAATAAATCACTCTGGATACTGTGAATATCCAATTGTTTGTGTAGAGATTTTGTTGTGAAAATAAGGAAATACTGAGGACTTTTTAGCATTTTCTGTAACGTCTTAATTGATTTATGGCATCTAGACAATTTGTTTCAAAGACTTTTTATAAAAATAATGTTTAAAACTGAAATCTATTAGAAACCAGTAAATGATACTTTTTTCCCAATATTAGACCTCGGAGTCAGAAGTGGACTTAAATGCCGATCTTCACGGGGGTTGGATCTTGGAAAATGCCAAGGCACGTCTGAACCAGTTTTTCCAAAAGGAGAAGATTCAGGAAGAATATAAATACACTGAAATGGGTCCTGATCACAACAGGTTTGGCAGTTTTAGTCACCTAATGCGTATGAAGGGTTAGAAATATTTTCGGTGACAGTGGCTAATTACACTTATTTGTGGTGCTCCATAGTGCCGTTTGAGAAAGCTGTGTTCTTTACCAGGCCCAACAACCATCCCTAAATCTTGAAATGGGGAGTGCCAAGATCTGAGTGACTCTGAAGAAATTTCTGTCTGATGTTTTTCATGGATGTGCAGCTTTTAAAATGATTGCTGTGCTCTAGCTAACTGTTGAGGCGTCAGTTTGAGCGGAAAGCATGCTCAATTGCTTGCGGTAGTTGTTTGTATGACTGTAGTTACCTTTGTACATTTTGAGTAAATTTTAAATACGCTTACATTTGCTTATGTAGAAATGTGCTTTAAGGACATTTTATTATTATTTTTATTATGATTAACTTTTTTGGCAGCAGAGTATTCTACTGGAAAAATTAGTTTGGCAGAATCTTCCCGGAGGAGTTTTGGGGATCTTAAATTTCAGTTGAAACCAGCTGGGGTATTAGTCTTTTTTGGCTTTCTGCCCAATCCATCAGAAAATTTACATGTGCTTCTCCCAAATGAAAATAACGCATAACAGATTATGCATAAAGAATTGATGGTTTTGATTTTTTTACCCCTGTTTGGAATAGTCTTTACAAATAATCAAAACTTCAGGACATTGTATTGTTTCTTGTGAAACATAATTGTATGTTTTGTGGTCGGAAACAATGGCATGCTGCTGCTGCTGGATTCTTGTTGCGTTTTGGGGTTTTTTTGCATTATATAAATTTGTTTTCTATGAGAGTTTTTTTTTTTTTTAGAAAGACAAGTGAATTTTCTTATTACAGTCTTCCATGAGAGTCTCACTTGCAGGACTTCTGGTATTCTTTTGTGGTTAAGTCTTACAAGCATTTAGAACATCTGAAATATGTGTATTGGTGTCAGAAAGTTCTAAATTCTCATTTAAAACCTATTTTCAAGTCACTTCATCTCCATTTATGTTTTCAAGCAAGGACATTTCTTTCCCTTAAATGAGTAACATAAAAAATTAGTTCGTGCAGTACTAGGAATTTTAAATATGCTTGTTGCAGATGTAGTTCTTGAGCACTTCTTTTGTTCTGTATTGCAGATTATTTGTGCAGCTCATTTTGTTAGGCCTTCTGCAGGTAAAAAGCATTAAACCCCATGTATTCAAATGCATATAATCTCGAGCAGAATGAGGTGGCCACAGATGACAGTATGTTTCTCAGCCCACTTACTGTTCTTCCAGAGAGCATTTCAGAATTTCGTATTTACTACATCCAGGAAAGCATGTGTGAAATGCCCTGGATGGAATGGCAGAAGGGGGAACTATCTGTTGCAACGGATCGGATAGGGGTTCGTTGAGAGAGGGCAAATTATTGGATTTAATGCTTTTAGTATGTGTAACAGGAAAGGACTAATTTCAGATGTTTTTGGAGTTTTGAGGACAGTAATATAGTTTGGTTTTGTTTTTTTTTTTTTTTAAGAAATACCAGTTGCCATGTATCTTACCAATCTGATTTTTTTTTTTAACATAATAGTCTTTATAACAGAAATGTCAGCCTTGCTTTCGGAGATTTTTAAAGGAGAAATGTATTTTTGTTGTCAATTAATCATAGTCACATGGTATAAGAACTTAGTAATAGCTGGAAAATTTGGATTCGGAAACTTTATTATTATGACGGAGGGTATAAATTGTAAATATAAACATGGCTCTCCTAATACACAAAGTATGAACTAAATATTAAGGGATGGGATGTGGCTTTTCTGTTTTGGGATTCCATCGGTAGCGTGGCATGCCTTTGCCTCCTTGTGTTCCTACTGAAGATGGTAGCAGCGAGCCACACCAAAGATCTGTGCGTGTTCACACACGGGCTGCTGAGGCTGTACTAAACAATCACATGGGATTCTGCTGCGAACTGATTTCTGGTGTTGCTGTTCTCCCCTTAGGTGGAGGAGAATGAGATTGAATGCTGACTGTAGGCCTGGCTGAGAAACATACTGTCATCGGTGCCTTAGTTGGCTGTTGTGTCCCTGAAAGCCAGTGGCCTTTGACCCATGAAGCCACTGTGCCTGAAGGTCAGTTCACTGGTAGTACAGGAAGGAGTTCTAACTTGAAATTTAAATCCCTCACTTAACCTTTTTTGTTTGTTTGTTTACAGCAAGAAATGAACGACACAGATGCAAGGCTCTGCCTGCAGCTGTGGAAGTACCAAGGCATAGTTTTCAAAGAGGATCTCAGTCTGATAAAGCCCAGTCGTACATCCTGAATCACATTTGCCAGTTTAAATCTTGTCTTACAAGAATTTGGCTTTCATTTTTAATCTGTGCAAATACATGCTTAGGTTTGTGATTCTTAAAAACATGGATCTTGGTTTCCATCATCCTCTGTTGACATATGTCTTTCTCATTTTTTTAAGCCTAAACTAATATACCAGTTGAGCTTTAAATGAATTGATTGCATGCCTACTAGGCAAACTATTACATTTGCTGCGCAGAGTTACTTTTGACTATAGGCTGTTCCCAGAGTATGGCAATAAGAGCTTCATGGAAATTCAAGTATTCTGTCTCCTTCTGTGCAGATATGTTTAATGGTCTTTGACAAAGGGACCTGGTTTAGTTTTGTCTGTGCTCTGAGCTGGCCAAATGTGTGGCAAAAACCAGGGTAGCTGTATTAAGTGTTGCACCTGAGTTAATATACCCAGGCTACATATACTATATGTATACCCGGTAGCCTGGGTATACATATATATACACACATATATACATGAGTATAATGTGGGTTACATTAACGTGCTATCTGCTTTATAATAGTTGCCTTAAACTTAGACAACTCAGAGCGTATTTCCTAATAATGCGGTTTTAAATTCCAATGCCGAACGGTGGCATTTGCAGGACTCTTCTTAATAGATGTACTGGTTCTATTGACGGCAAGTCTGTTACCTACTAACTTGGGGTTAAAGGGACTAAAAGCAGTAATGTTTTACCTTGGCCATTGATGAGTTGGGAATGTCTGACTGAGGACACAGAGATCTTTGCCTAGAAAAATTGGAAAAAAAAAACAGTGTCAGTGCCAGCTATAGATAATTGTACCTTTGTGTTTTTTCTTTCTCTTACAGGAGCTTCATTGCAGAAATGAACATTTATGTGAAGCAGCTGGGCAGAAGTAAGTGCTTCCATTTATTTTTTACCTTAGCAAGAGATAGGTGTTGGTACAGAGGAATAGGTCATACCCGTGGGTACAGACTTTTATAGGTTATGTGTTGGAGCCACTTCCAGAGGTGAAGGTTCATGTGTGTTTCCAGATGTGAAATCTTTTTTCTGTGTGCTGCGCTTGTTGCGTTCTGCTGCTTCTCCATTACATGCTTCCACTAATCTTTTTTCTCGCTTTTTGAGATACGGCAGGTTTTGTCTGTCTTGATCACTTGTTCTTCACATATCTGAGAAATGCAGGTGTCTAATATGTTCCCAGGCAATGGGCGTGCTGTCCATACCATACCCGTTTACGTAGAGCTTGCTGTGAAATTTGTGTAATGTTGCTGTGTGGTATAGGATAATCATACTTCGTTAGACACTGAATGCAGAAAAAACTTTACAGGAATTCCCTAGGAAGTCAGTAAGTAACATTACACAGCTAGTGCAAGTCGGCTAATGAAGGGCCCTCACTGGATTTGATGTTGGAACTCTGGATTTATCAAGATCTGAGACTCACTGGCCTGTGTGAACAACCACAAAGCCCATTTCAGAGTAGTATCTTCTGTGGAAACTGTTTGACTCATCAGCTACTACAGCTCTGAACTTTGTGTGCTGCAGGGATTTTCAGTCGTGAGCATGGATCAAACAAAAAGCTGGCAGCACAGTCCTGTGCCCTTTCCTTGGTTCGACAGCTCTACCATCTTGGTGTCATAGAACCTTATTCTGGACAGACAAAGAAAAAAGAAGGAGAATCGGTGAGTTTGGTAGAAGGGTCACAAATCGTTGCTTTCCTTTTAATAACACACAAGCACTCTCTTATAAAGATGAGTGAGTTAGAGTTTGCTCTCAATATTTAACAGCTTACGAGTTAATAATAATTTTGATTCTTTAGACCAGCAACTGTTTCTGGTCTGGCCAGTGATTTGGATCAGAAATAGAACTTCGTGTGTGAGTGGAGCAGTAAACTAGTTTTACAGCATATTAAATGAAATAGGATTTGTAACAAATGCTTTTTTCAGTATAAATTTTCTAGAAGCTTAAAGATTTATGTTTATGCTATGTACAATTCTTGGCTATTTCATTTCATTCTCTGGCACGTTAGCATTTTTTTGGTATTCGGTTACAAGTTCAGGAATGTTTTCCTCTGAAATTAAACTCAGATATTTAAAAATATTCTACGGATTCTTGTTGGATGAAAAGTTGGCAAAATGTTTCAAGAATGTGAATTTTGAACTGACGGTACTCTTTGGCCTTGTTTCACTAGGATCTGTTTGATGGTTCAGTGTACTCTCTGGTAGCCTGTGGTTCTGGCTACCGCTGTCTGACTTTTTTTGTATATCAACATGTAGTTTTTAAACATTTAATAGGTGGAACCTTACGAGGTGTCGCTGTCTTCTGACTTAGAAAATCAGCTGCAAAACACTGTACGGGAACTCTCTCTGGAGATTGTGCCTTTGGTGAGTGTGCGGTTCAGATACTCCAGTATTTAACATCAGGCCTGCTTGTTTAATACTTTTATCTTTCTTTGCCCCCTTTGCTTTTGGATTTATAGCCTGAAGATCCCAGTAATCCAGTTCTGATTAATGTTGGAAAGTTGGCTCATTTTGAACCATCGCAGAGACAAAGTCATACGGAAGTTGTTCCATGGTCACCACCTCATTCCAACTGGAACCCTTGGACCAGCTGCAATATTGACGAGGGTCCTCTAGCAAATGTAAGATAGCTTAAATAATTGATTTGTTGTTTGTTTTCCCCATGCTTCTGGAACTTTTAAATGCTTTTTTCCCCCAGGATTTAAAGTATGAGCTATTCCAAAGGAGAAAACAGGCCACTGATAAAATTTCTTCCCTTCTTGACCTGGAGGAAGGGAGTCTTTTCATTGGTAGGAGTTCTTTGTATTTACTTCATGTTTTATTAGGTTCTTGAGCAGCAGTGTCTTGGATGTCCCAATTCTTTGCTTTGTTTTTTTTGCCTGCTGTTGTGCAGCCCATGCAAAGTTCTAATTGAAATTACAAGGTAAGCATAAGGGCATGTCATTTATAATTTGCTAGCCTCTCTTTCCCGTATTTCCATGCTAGGACTTTCTTTTCTGGGAGGAGAAACTGCTCCAAGCCGGTGTCACTACACAATCACCCTGCTTGCTTTTTTTGTCATTTCTAGTCCCATTCACCACAGAACAAATGAAAAACAGCAATGTGGCATGATAAAACGAGGAAGAAGGGAAGAAATACTAGGTTGCCAGGTTCAGAGGCATAATTTAGCCACTGATATAACCTGGTCAGAAAAGACTCTTAGGGCAGGAACTTCAGTTTCCTACAACAGAGAACCAGACTTATGACCAAAATAATAATTTAGTACTACTTTTGACTGCAGGTTTTTTTCCATAAATGACATTAATTTAACACTGATCATTATATATTCACTTAAAAAATATGGAACTGATGTAAATTTGAGCATTGCTGCTTATTATTTACAGACATTGCAAATTGAGCTGGCTTCAAATCTCATTACGATTTCTGTGTGCTAGTTGTGGTACAGCTAACTTATTTTCAGTAAAACCAGTTAGCCCTTTGGTAACAAATTTGAATTTCTTTAGAATTCTTTCTTAGTTGAAATACAAGAGTTGCCTGATAAATATCCCTCTCTGCTCACTTTTCCCTTTTCAGCTAGTGTTCTGTGGATGGTTATGTGCTTACATTATCTCATTCCGTACATTAAAAACTCCTGCCTGAATGATCACCTAAGTATCTCATTGGCTTACTGCTGAATAGAGTGTGTTTCTCAAGCAGTTAAAGTATTTAAATTTGAACAATCATTCTTTTTCAGTATATTGGATCTTTCTGAGAAACTTCTTTGAGGATGGCCATTTAATTTTAACACACTGGGATGAATGAAATAGAATAGCTCATAGGCATAACTGGTTTCAGGGAGTTATGTAGGAAATGATCCTTTACTGATATTTGGAATCATTATGTTGGTGTGACTGATTTTATATTGAAGTTATGATATAGATAAGCAGAGGGGTCAAAAAGCCTCCGAACAATGTCTTGTCTTTGCAGCTCACTCCAGAGCAAATAAGCATGGATTTGAAAAGTGATTTCATGTACCGTTTGGAGCAGGATCAAGAATTACAAAGGGTAAGTGCGCTTCCTGTAACATGGCATGCTTGCGCTAGTCTTTTTCTTTTCCAGAAGAGGTTGAACATATCGTATACAAAGTGTGTAAGACTGGATTTCGGTAGTAATACGCACCGAGTTTTCAGAAGCGCTGGACATTACACTGCGATGGATGTGGGGCTGCATTGCGCTGTGTAAGGAAAAAATACAAACTATGATTTTTTGCTTACACCATTTTTCCTTTGTGTAAGCGAAACCTGTGTAGAAGAGTGAGATAAAAGTATGGATGTGGAGCAGAATAGGTTGATTTTTGGAGATTTTTGGAAATGTGCTGGATTTTTTTCCAGATCCAACAAGAGAGAGAGGCCTTACCTGTGAAGAATTTTGAAAGTGAAATTCTGGATGCAATCCGTCACAATTCTGTTGTTGTAATTCGTGGTGCCACTGGTTGTGGCAAAACCACACAAGTGCCACAGTACATCCTGGATGAATACATCAAAACCAACAGAGCTGCAGAATGCAACATAGTAGTGACACAGGTAAGGAACATGTTACAAATGCAACCACTTAAGTTTTGTGATCGGATGCTAGAAATCACCTACTAGGATGTGTTGAGAAATCTGATTATTGTTACAGGACATCGTTCATAAAAGTATCTCCTCAGCACTACGTGTAGGAAAAACCTCAGCATCATGTGTATTTTCATTTTGAGTGTTATTCTTTCATGTATCTACAGTTGGGATAATCTGGCTTGTACCTTGCCCAGGTGAAAACTTTTTGGCAGAGCGAGGGGAAACAATTTGGCAAATGCCAGCTGGTAGTTCCCATATATCCTTGTTTCCCTCCTCTGTAATTTTATGTGCAGAATTAACCATTTCAGAAGAAAAAAGCCTGCTGTTATAGATATTACTGTTTAATGAGTACTCTGTAAAGAAATCTTAGGAGAGGACACCTATAGCTTTTGTAATTCACTTTCTTGTTTTCGGTGGTGTTCTGATAAACTTAAAAAACTTCATCATTAACTTAGAGAAAACTTTTTCATCCCTCAGCCTCGGAGGATTAGTGCAGTTTCTGTAGCAGAGCGTGTGTCATATGAGAGAGGAGAACAACCTGGGCAAAGCTGTGGATACAGCGTGCGATTTGAATCTGTGCTTCCTCGGCCACATGCCAGCGTGATGTTCTGCACTGTAGGTCTGTATTGTTTTGTTTATGTTTGGAGCTTATTAATTATGGGTCTGAATTCTTTGAGTTAGCAGCAAAAGCAGAAACATGGTTATGTTAAAATTTTTAGAAAATCTGTTTAAAAGATTAACTGCTTTTTTTTTTTTTGATAGAATAAGTTTGCTGACGTACTGTTGTGCAGAGAAAGATTAAGATTGTTTTTTCAGAAGTATGATAATACAGGTCTAATACCGCGCAGAAATAATCTCCTGAAGAGATAAATTTGCCGTATATTTATTTTCCTTAAAAGACAGAAGGGGAAGCAGTATTGGATGGGAAAGAAGAAAGAGTCTTTCTAGTAGTAATACTTTATACCCTCCCCATCACTTGCACAAACAAAAGCATGGCAATTAGAGATGGGGCTGCAAAAGGTGCTGGGCAGCCTGTACGCTTCTTGATTTTTAAACCAGTGTAACTGTTCTTGATGAAATGAGCCAGGGCGGGGGGAAGACTGAGCTGTTACCTACATGAACATTTAACTACTATGTCTGTTTAAGGTGTTCTTCTGAGAAAGGTGGAGGCTGGGATCCGTGGCATTAGTCATGTTATTGTTGATGAGATCCATGAGAGAGACATTAATGTGAGTTAGCTGGTGATTACGATCCTATTTCTCTCTGTGCTTCTGTTCTGTTTAACTTTTGTGTCTGTTCTAGTGTAATTGTAAACATGTGAAAGGAAACTGCATTTTACGAATTGCTATATATGTGAGTTTTCCATCTTCGATAAGATTTTTAGAAATTCTTCTCTTCATTACTCCTTACCTGATTAAAAGAGCAAGGACTTGTGCTTACTTGCTGCCCTATCTCTTTTGCCTGTTACGACCTCCTTCTATATCCTGGTCCTCTCTGGAAAATAAAACACCAGTACAAGCACTTCTTGTCCGAATGCGGGAGCATGTTGAATGTCACTTTTATTTTGGAGTGCTTTTTCTACTGACAATGTTGTATTATTGTAACAGAACAGCAATGGTGTTTACAGAAGCTGCCATCTTGATAGTGACACATTTCAATTTGGTTTTGACACAAAGAAAAATACAGCAAGTTGAAAATAGAATTGGGGGAGGGATAGCATGTAACTTAAGAAACAGGAAACATTTTCTGTCCCCTTGATTCTATAGTTTTCAGCTTTGCCACACCAAGAGTGAGGGAAACTGCTAACTGCTTAAACTGCTGTTTAAGGTTGTTTTGACAGAATTTGGGGACTCATTTAGATGGAATTGCAATGCAGATTTTTCTGATCTCTTAATCTATCAAACTTGTATTAATGATGTAAAATACAAGTTTTCGAATTTTGAATGAGATTAGAATTTTATCTGTTGAACTAAGGGCCCACCTAACTGCATGGCAAAACTACATAAATGTCATGTTTAAATAGAACTATAAAACTTTGCATACAATTGCACTGATTCATTCCTATTTATTGTATGAACTATGGCTACTTTATACGTAAACCAAGTTTAAAAAGATCTTAGGTTGTACTGTATTGTTAGGAAGGAAGCAAACTATTTTTGAATGCTTTTCTTTAGTTTGTTTCATTCTGATAAAAGAATAACTCTTCTGTACACTGGAAATCCTACAATTCACTTGTCCCAGGAATTGCAGTATTTGCAAAATAAAGCACTGACAACTGTTTCTGGTTATAGAATATTGCTGTGGTAATTGTTACTTCTCTTGCCCAGCAAAGCTCTGGCTCAGTAAATGTATATGTCTGTGTAATTCTTTCTGGTCTCTTGGGAAGTTGTTGCTTCTTAGGAAATTAATGGTGCTCTTATTTTCTTTATATGCAGACTGACTTTCTCTTGGTGGTGCTGAGAGATGTAGTTCAGGCGTATCCTGAAATCAGGGTTATCCTCATGTCTGCCACCATCGATACTAGTATGTTTTGTGAATACTTCTTCAACTGTCCTATCGTTGAGGTCTTTGGTAGAACCTATCCTGTCCAAGGTAAATCATTGATTGAACTTTCAGGAACTGCTTTAGTTTTTTATTTTATGCTTTAAGGTCATGGGTACGGCAAGATATACATTGCTTTTGGATTGTCATGTGTTACACATGTGGCTTACCCTGGCAAAGAAGTCAGTAACACTGAATCATTTCACAGCCCCGTTTGGTTTAAAAACAAAACCAAACAAATAAACAATACTACCCCCCCCCCCAAAAAAAAACAACCCACACAACACCAAAACCAAAACAACAAACAAACCTGACCACACAAAACCCTACCACCCTAAAACACTACCACTTGGGGTAGTTTCCATTGGTGAATGAGAGAGTAATAGTCAAGCTGTGGTGTTTCAGATCAGTTGTCTGTGATATTGGGAATAATGGAAATAGCTTTAGATGAGCCAGTATTAAAAACAAACAAAGCAACCAGTAAAAAATCATGTGGAAGTATATTGAATAGAGGAATAATCATTGGAATAGTGTGGGAATAATTCTCATACCCTAGCTGACAGCCGAGGGGTTTTCTCCAATCTTGGCTTCATACTCTGAAACATCACGATTATATCAGGAGAATCTTGAGAGATGATACAAAGAATTTTGTTCCCTTACACAGGCTTCTGGTGGTCAGTCTTGATAACCAATGCTTGTCTGTCCTTGCAGATTATTTTCTGGAAGATTGTATTCAGATGACTCAGTTCATTCCTCCACCAAAAGAAAAGAAGAAGAAAGAGAAGGATGAAGAAAGTGGTGAAGATGATGATGTATGTTTGACTTTTTAATACGAAAAGTGCCAGTTAGGACTCCAGCTCAAGTGTAATTCATTCGGCATTGCTGAACTTAAACATTTTTAGCAGCTTTTGTATTTTTAATATCCGAGATTGCTGTTAACTTCAGAAATAGAATTTAATTTTCTCATTGCCCTTGGAAACTGAAAAAATTATTTTTTGTTGAAGCTAAAATTCTCATCTTTTGTCAGCCTACTTCTCTTTAAAGATAGAACTGAAATGCTTTTTAAAGTGAAAACATTGGTGACCTTGGAAGAAGAAATAGATACAGAAATACGAGCTCAGTGATACCTTTAAGGGTGAAAATTGAGGTTCTCTCCCTTCTTCTCTTGCAGTTGATACTGTTAGTGCTTACATACATGCATGCAAGAAACTATCACTTTCCTGATACAGCTTTTAATTGGTAGGTCTGAAATTACTGTTTAGGTCAGTTATTAGAAATTTTAAAAAATGATTAGTTTTTCTTGAGAGAAGCATTTTCTTCTCCTTCTTATGACGTTATCCCCATTCATCTGAATGGAAGTTAAATTAGTTTGATAGCTTCCTGCTGCCAATTTGTATTGAGTTCTAACTCAATGCAATGGAATTATAATTCCATTCTTGTATTAGAAAGCTGGGGAAGCAGGACTTGAACGGCTTATTGTGAGTCATTCTGTTAGCTGTGCCTGAGATGGTCTTCCCTATCCGCACATCTCATTTTCCTGTTTACCTGGCCAGCCAGTCTCCACAGGTTGAGCAAATTAATTTATATGATTTCTTTTGTGGTTTGTTTTTTTTGTTTGGTTTTTTTTGTTGTTGTTTTGGTTTTTTGTAGGCCAATTGCAACCTTATCTGCAGTGATGAATATGGCCCGGAAACAAAGCAGTCCATGGGTCAGCTGAATGAGAAAGAAACTTCTTTTGAACTCATTGAGGCCCTGCTAATTTACATCAAGACCCTGAATGTCCCAGGAGCTGTACTTGTCTTCTTGCCTGGCTGGAACTTGATATATACAATGCAGAAGCATCTAGAAATGAATCCACGCTTTGGTATAAGCAACTGTGTTCTATTATATTTCATCTCCTTTTCCAAAGGAAACTACTGACTGTGTGGAGCTGAGGGTTAGCTGAGTGGGAGCGAGATTGACTTGTCGTGAGAATGAATGGGTAGCAATGATTATGTTGTGCAAAGAAAAAATGAGATTTACACAGTAATAGTCACTGACCTTCTTGTATTCATGTTGTAGGAGGCCGCCAGTATAGAATTTTACCTCTGCATTCGCAAATTCCTCTGGAGGAACAGCGTCGAGTGTTTGATCCTGTGCCTCCTGGAGTAACGAAAGTATGAGAGCCTTCTCTTTGCGGAGTGTAACACACTTTGTTCTGTTGTGCTTTTGTGGAATGTATTGCTGACTTTTTTTAATAGGGGTTATGTAGTTTATCTTGCAGTAGTTAATGTAGTTTATCTTGCAGTCCATCCTTAACTTTTTCAGACCAAATATATTTCAATATGCATTTCCTGTTTTTATAGGTTATTTTATCTACCAGCATTGCTGAGACTAGCATTACCATCAATGATGTGGTCTATGTTATAGACTCCTGCAAGTGAGTTCATGAAGTAGCTTTTTGTTTTGTAAATCCTATTCTTTGGAATGCAAAAAAGGTTTTCTGAACACACAGAACTGCCTTGTGTTCCCATAGTCACAGAGCTGAATTTGAGGACTCTAACTCACTCGAGACAAATTTGCATTGTCTTTAGCCGTTCTACACAGTTACAAACCACACTGGCATTTCAGTGGGCTGGTTTTGGTCAGCTGCATTCGCGCTGGCACTATTCATGTGAGGTGTCACTGGGTCTCCATGCGTATTTGAAATATGTCGTCCGCCAAATGAATATTACAAACGCTCAGTGTATAGCTGATGGAAAATAGGAAGATGTTTGTAGTCTGTTACAGATCCTGTCTTGCTATGCATGTTCTCTGAGCAAATTACTCATAGGGATCTCATTAATTGCATGAGAATTTTAAGCTTTTGAGACAGTTGTGAAAACTTCATTCTGTGTATAGCTTGGGACACTGCTTTATAAAGAATATGATACTTTATCTTCCAGATGGATGGCTAACTAGCCAAAGCTTAGCTAGTCAAACAGGGTGGTTTGCTTCTTAAAAGCAATGTGGCAAGGAATAAAACAAGAACTGATTTGGCAGGGCTTAAGATGAAGAACATCTGATCTTAAGGGTTTGGGTTTTTTTTTTTTTCTGTGACAGACAAAAAGTGAAGCTGTTCACTGCTCATAATAACATGACAAACTATGCCACAGTCTGGGCATCAAAAACTAATTTGGAGCAGCGGAAAGGAAGAGCTGGACGTGTGCGTGCCGGATTTTGTTTCCATTTGTGCAGCAGAGCTCGCTTTGAAAGGTGAGGCTGTGCTCTTTAGAAATAAAATAACCTCAGAGAGTTCTCCCAGAACTGTTGTATGCTACTTCTGATCAAACTGGGGAAATAATTTCAGAAAGCACAGAGAGGAGATGTATGAAGTCAGTTAGTACTGGAATTCTTGGATATCTCAGTTCTTTTGCTTTAAAAAAATTACATACATTTATATGTTTTTACCTGTAGTATGAGGTGGGTAAATAGTTCATGACTTTATTATTAAGAACTTCACTGCAACCTACAGATTCTCTCAGAAGAAAAATAATGCTGCTTGGGAATTGAGGCAAGGCAGAAAAGAGCTTTGGAATGAGGATAAGGCTCTAATCTGCCTTCAAACATTGCGGGCCCCTGGCATCTTCACATAACAGGCAATTTTGTCCTGAAAGTGGTAAAAAGCAGGGAAGACAGATGTTACTTTTCCCTCCATCCCCATTCTGTGGCCAGGAAGCCCCTTCATGCTGCTGAACTGCTGCTCTAGCACCTTCCCTGCTGCTGAAACTTTTGACCTCTTCTATCTGCCAAGCTGTTTCTCAGTTACCAGAGCCATGGAAATCTTTTTGCTGGTTGCAGAAGTCTACGCAGCTGTTACACTGAGTGTTTGATCTCTCTCATGAAAGTTTCAGTGCCCCTTTCTCACACAGCGGTTAGAGCATAGCTGTTTTTGATGTTCAGCTTTTTGTAATCTCTGAAAGCATCAGCTGATCAAAAACTTCCCTTAAATTGCTCAAATTTATTTAGATCTGCTATCTAGTACAGTGAAATGATTTTAATTAAGAATTTTTGACAATGAACTGATTGTAGGCTACTGAAGTAATCATGGGACTTCATGACTTTAAGGTTACCTTCCTTCAAAGAATATAAAACCAAAATATACTAGCTCCATGATGCCTAGGAAGGAAAGAGGGTTTGTGGACTTGTGCAGAGAATCTTTTGAGAGATACTAGCTAAATCTCTACCAGCTGAATCTGGGTATCTGTTCAAGGTGTTTTGAGACCTTTTCTAGCTGTCTCTTGCTCAGTGCAGTCATTTCTAGGAGTTCATATTTCAACCAGCAAGCTAGAGGATCGCTAACAATACTGTGCTAAAGACTTAAGAGCTCTGTCTGTTTCTGTCAAGTCTTTTTCCTGCCAGAAAAACACCTTTGGAAAGCATCCAGCAAAAATACTTACTCTTCTTAGTGATCAAAGCAGAAATGTGCAGGAGGAGTTGGGTGGTTTGGAGTTGATAGAGGGGCACGTGGAGAAGCGCTTCTACGTAAGGCAGGCTGAAAGCACGTTGTCTGTCTCAGAAGTGGAACACCTTCCTTAGCAATGTAGGAGATGACTGTAAGGGGGCAAGCGTGGGGCTGGACACAGCCATGCTGCGAATCAGGCTTCAGCCATACAGAGTCTATATGTGGTCAGCTCATGCTAGAAACCACACCGGGTAGTGGTGATGGGAGGGCTATACCCTCTGTGCATTTCCACTTTTGCATTCCTCTGCATTTCCAAATTTAGCCCGAGATGAGAACTGAGAAGCAAGATAAATACTGGTAGAAGAGCCTAAGTTACAGGAGCACAATGAGAGTTGATGGGTTGGCTGGGAGGCGGTATTTGCTTTGGAGTGCGGTAGTTTATGGTGATGGAAAGACCCATTATGGTGATCAAAGCCTGTGTTCAGAAAAATGAACTTTGCTCTTTTTTTGTTCTCTTCTTATTCCAGACTTCAGACTCATATGACACCTGAAATGTTTCGAACACCACTTCATGAAATTGCTTTGAGTATCAAATTGCTGCGGCTGGGAGGAATTGGTCAATTTTTGGCCAAAGCAATAGAACCACCACCTTTGGATGCAGTGATTGAAGCAGAACGCACACTAAGAGGTATCGTTGTTTGTCCACAAGATGGTATGTTAATGAAGCTGACTGCAAGTGATTTCTCGTGTATAATGATCACTTACAGACTGCTTTAACATCTCTGGTTAGATTGTTTGTGTAGTAGCATGCTGTCTGAAACAGCAAGGTGTTTCCTGGATGCATCGTGTGGGTGGCAGTGTCTTTTGCAGCTGAAGAAATACTTGAATTCCCAAGTGGAGTGTCATTCCTTTAAGAAACTGGAGCCTTCAAACTTAAGGCTTGTTTTGTTATTTAACCAGTAACGTATGCTAGCTTCCAGCTTCCTGTTTTCCAGCTGTGGCACTGTTGTGTATGACATAGACTCAGTCCAGTGCCTAAGACATTTACAGAACTACTGTAAAAGTACTGAAAAAGAGAGGTTAGTAGTTTATTGTATAATTACCGGTTTGTACAGTTTGCTGACCCAAGATCTCAGTATTTTGTCAAGTAATTAGATCTCCAGTGTATGAATATGCAAGCATCAGTATCCTTCTAAAACAGGAGAAGCTGAGGTGGGGGTTAAGCTGTCTCCCCAGTTTCTTCAAGGAATTAACTAGAACGTGAGTAAAATGAAGCAGGGAGGAATCCTGAATTTATGCTTTAGATTTAAAGCAGTGATCTCAAATCTCAGCATGCTTTGCAAATGTCACTAAATAAGCATTTCTTAAAATTTCTAAGAATTGAAATATCTATTTGATTGTTGATTTTATGAAAAAATGGCGTGACGAGCCTACATTGCTTGTATACGGAAGGGAGATCAGAATGAAAAACATAACTAGGGATGTGTATTCAAGTTTCATGACTTTCTGATCTAAAAGTTGCTAGTGCTTTTCTTACACTGCAGGTAAGAAATGCAAAGCCAGGGGAAAAGGCAAATGTTTTCAGCTTTAACACCAAATAGACGTTTTTTGCATGTGCCTCCATTTCCTGGATGACCTGTGATTTTTTCAGTGCGTGTATACTACTAGTATATTTTTAGGATGGTGAGACATGCTGTTCTTCAAAATATTCTTTAGCCTTTTGAGTTCAGTAGATACCAAGAAAAATGGATTTGATAATGGCTAAGGAGTCCTTTATTTGTACGCTTTCCCATTTAATTGCTGAGGCCTGAAAGCTGTTTTTTTAAATGTAAAGCTTTTAGTTATGCTGAAGTTTCCCACAGTAATCTGTAAATAGAGTACTTGAACTATACGTTTGCATTTTTCATTTATATCTTAAAAGTGTTTTTAAAGATCACACTTGTATTATTTTTCTTTGTCATGCAAACTTAAAAAGAGTTCTGTGAAGTAGAGTTTAATGGCCAAATGGCTAGTAAGTTAAGGAGACTCATGAGACCCTTCAATCTCTACAGCAAACAGCCACAGTCACTTCTTTGACTTTATTATTGACAGAGGTTTGATAGCTTAGAGGATGAGCTCAGGTGATAATTTTTAGGTAATGGAAGGAGAGAAAGGCAGGCAAAGCCCCATGGAAGAGAGAGTTTGTCGTGCTCTCTTTTTGATGAACAGAGGGTTCAGTGATTTGCCCACCGCAATGAAGACTCTACAGTTGGCTGTGATAGGGCTGCTTTGATTTTCGTGAGGCAGAAATTATTTTAGATTAGTTAGAACAAATATAGGGACTTGAAAAAAACTTTAACAGTGTAATAGAGGTTTGTACAGAAGCAAACTAAAAAGAAATGGAAAAATATGTATGTGAATTAAATAGTAATTATTTTAATTGTGGAGGAGGTAGTAAAACATCTGTAAAGCTAAAGTAAAATGTGTTTATTTGACCTCAGACCAGTTTTGAAAATCAGGTTGGCAATATTGTAAAAACATTAAACCTAAATATAGGTGGGGTTCTATTTAAATACAATTATTAAAATTCTGAATTTCTTATCTAAGGATTTCTGGGATTAGATAACCGCCTTTGATAATAAGAGATCTTGTTTCAGAGCTTGATGCCCTCGATTCCAACGATGAGTTGACACCTCTTGGAAGAATCCTAGCCAAACTTCCCATTGAACCTCGTCTTGGCAAGATGATGATAATGGGCTGTATTTTTTAGTAAGTTTAGTAGTCTCAGTGGTCTTTTTCTTGTTACTCTGAGTTCCTGAGCCTCTAGATGTGCACTCTACAAGAGAAAAACCAGTACATCTAAATGAGCAATAAATGCTACAACTGGGGATAGGAAACTGAATATTCATGAGAGCAGAGGATAAATAACTTACAGTATAGGGAATAAAGTAGTCATGAAATTCAGAGTTAACTGCAAGGGGCCAGTAGAGGCTGAATACTTACCAATTAAGAGTGGGACTCTAAATACTTCAGTATAGCAGTGAGCTAGAGGTGGGGGAGATGTGAAATTCGACACCTCAATAAGAAGAAAAATGAATCCACACATTTTTCTTTAGCAGAAGTAAAGATCTGTTCTTTGTAATTGTGTTGGCTGTAGGGGTCCTTTTCCCCAGAAGAAGATAGTGTATGGATGGGGGGAAGGGGAAGGAAGATAGACAAAGGACTTGTGAACACGTGCTGTTGTGAAAGTACTGGAATTGGAGCTAATTTAACATCCGCTTCCAGGGAAGTGTTTCTGTGAAGAACTGTGGTAGATAAGGGCCAAATGACTAAGGTCTCTAGCGGAGAAGTTTTTACTGGTATCAACAGCCTGTAGCAGCTGCTGGCAGCAATACTGTGAATAAACCCGATCCTGATACCTTTTGTGGTTTCTTTCAGTGTGGGAGATGCTATTTGTACCATCTCTGCAGCCACCTGTTTCCCTGAACCTTTCATCAGTGAAGGCAAACGGCTGGGTTACGTCCATAGGAATTTTGCTGGGAGCAGGTTTTCAGATCACGTTGCTTTGCTCTCCGTCTTCCAAGCCTGGGATGATGCAAGGTATATTGTCTTGGCACAAAATTTGCTGAGAAGTTAGGGTAACACAGGGTGAGCAGTTTTGTGACCAGACTAGATATGTCAATGGATGCTACGACAGCTAAACTGTCGCACTTTTCCTTTTCTTGAACAGACTTCTAATTCACTCTGTTTGTTTTTTAGAATGGGTGGTGAAGAAGCAGAAAAAAGGTTTTGTGAACACAAAAGACTCAGCATGGCTACTCTTAGAATGACTTGGGAAGCAAAAGTCCAGCTGAAAGATATACTTATTAATTCTGGCTTCCCTGAAGGTGATTCTGCTTGGACATAGTAATTTAATGATTGCATTTTTCATTCTGAGATGACAAATAAACAAGATAATCTATGATGAATACACAAGCTTAGAGGCCTATAGTGGGTTTGCCATAAAGCTGTTCCGCCTTTACATTGCGTTCAGATGGAATTTTAGTGCTATCTCATTCTTTCGTAGTTGTTTAAACCAGAGAAGTTGTGGTGCAATATAGGAGATTTTGGAGGCTGAGGTTGGGGCTGCAGGATTAAAAATCTATTGAGAAATTGTCCTTAGAGAATGACCTCCCTGATTTTCTTTCTTCACTTGTTGCATCTCCAAAATGTGCTCTGTAAGTGCTGTGCTTTCTCCCTCCTTTTCATTACCCTTAAGGAGTCTGTGTGATCTAAAGACAGTGTGCTATGTGCCCTATGATTTTCTGGGTTCGTGCCCCGCAGGAGGGTTGTGCAGTAGTGTGTCATATTATTCAATTTTCTAAGGAAAAAAAAAAAATCTTAGTTGACCAGGTTCTGAATTTGCCTAATGTTCCTGAGGAGCTTGCTCAGTTACTTTTTGTTTATTTAAATTCTTTTAATTTTTTTTCTCCTCATGCTGCTAGGATCATTGCTGCATTTATCCTTAACTTTATTTCTGGGCAAGATGACCTGAAAACAAGCCACCAGAGACTCTGGGGAGCTTTGTAACAAATAAACTAATGAAAACATCCATTCTGACCTCCCCATCTGTCTCCAAAACAAATGACAGGAAACACACTCTGGTACAGCACATTCTGGGCAAACCCCTCTCTCCTTGTTTTTGAAGAGCTTGGGAGAGAAAAATGTCTCTTTGGAGTAGTATTTTTCAGCTTTTTGCTCTCCATGAATGAATTGAAAATTGAATGTAGGACTGAAATGCTTTGAGTGCAGAGGTCATTTGAGAACAGATGCATATCTACCAGTTGATTGAATCAGAAAATGCATTGATCCGGGATCCTAAACAACTCTGCTGTGCTGTCCTCCACGACCCGTGGATGCGAGCCAGTCTTCTGTTCTTTGTCAACAGAATGTTTGATGACTCAGCCGTTTAACAACACTGGACCAGATAATAATCTGGATGTTGTAATCTCCCTGCTTGCTTTTGGGGTCTACCCCAACGTCTGCTACCACAAGGAGAAGAGGAAGATTCTTACCACTGAGGGGCACAACGCACTCATCCACAAGTCATCTGTCAACTGCCCTTTCAGCAGCCAGGACATCAAGTATCCATCACCTTTTTTCGTTTTTGGAGAGAAGGTAAAGACTTCGAATTTGTTCTTGATCACGTGCTGCCACGTTGTCTAAGAGGCTCTTTTTGGTAAAGAAGCCATAAGAAAAAAAGCTACATTGTGTAATGTTTAGCTTGGTTTTTGGTTTTTTGGGGGTTTTGTTTGGTTTTGGTTTTTTTTTTTTTTCAGAAAGTGAACGTTATGTGGTCATGGTGTCGCTCAGCCTTTACAGTAACTTTCAATCAACCAAATTCAGTAGAAGTAGAGCTGCGTAGAAAGTTCCTGTGAGTTTTGTGAAAACAGCCAGGTTGTAGAGAAAGATCTAACTTAGTATTTTCTCTAAGAGGTTGCCTTAGGAGCTCTGCCATACTAATTAGGCACTAGAGAGTTTTTGCCCTTATCACTTCGGCTACTTATGAATCCGGAGAGAAAACAGGAACATGTAATATGGCAGTGGGGTGCTCCCTTTCTGGCATGTAGGTACTTTGTCATCTCCTGAGGACAAATCCCATTTCCCAAGCATCTCAGAAAAACCCCGAGATGCTTTCCCCAGGGTCCCCATGACCTTTTCCTCCATCCCATTAATTCTGGGTACTCAGTACATGGTGTACGTGTACACTTAAACCCCTGAGTGCTCTCATGTGCTCCAGTGATGGCCACCATGAATGCAGCTGCTCCTGCTCGCCCTTCTTTCAAGGAGCAAATGAAGGCAATGCCTTTGTGTAGGACGTAGCCAGGAGACAGTCCTCGGGCTGCCAGCCTGCTTGTGCTGCCTGTGCACAGTTACTCCAGCGCAGCGATCGGGAGGTCCAGAGGCGCTCGGTTGCCTGTTGTTGAAACCAGCTGTGCACAACACCGGGGTTCCTTCAGCCTGTGAGGTGCTGTAAAGATGTTTTTGAGAATAAGCATCAAATTAGCAAAGCTTCTTGCTGTAAGGAGAGCCTCTTAAGATCTTACAGCAGAGGTGATGCTGTAGGGGTTCCTTTTTTGTCACCTTGTCTACATTGGTTAGTTCAGAATTACAGTTTGTTTATGCTGATTTTTATATCCTCAGTCCTTTTTGCTGACATGCAACTTATTTTTAGTAATGCCAGATAAACCACTTCATTGGTAATAAATGGAATTTTGACTCCTTCGGGCACTGGCTGGGGGTTTGGCGTGATACTCTGGATTTCAGAGCTGTGGTGAGGCTTCACCTTTTCTTCACCCTTTATGACCCAAGGATCCCAAGTGGGTCAGACCTTTGATCTGCCTCAACCATTTCTGTAAAGTGAGCTCCCCTAAAAACACCAAAAGGCTTTTGACCTCAAAAAGCTATGCTTTATTAAACAAAAATACATATGGAAACTAAGAGTGACTAAGACTGTGGCTTAAGAGTGGCTAAGACAGCACCTGGGTGAGACTGGGGTGAAGGAAGGATTTATTTACCTGCTAAAAGAAAGTTTCTGAGGTCTGGTTGTCTGTGTCTTGCTGCATTTGGCAGACTCTCTCTGACCTGCAAGTTCCCTGCTCCTTCTACTGGCCATTTTTCTGCCACAATTTCTGTTCTGCAAGTTTCTCTCTATTGAGCATGTGTGGTAACTTCCAGGCAGAAGCAAATCTCCCTGAGGACAGACAAGTACAACAGATTCTGCCCATCACACTCCTGTGTGAAAGAAAGGAGGGAAAGGCTGTTAGGGTGGGAGGCTGAAATCCTAAGTACCACTCTTCAGTTCCTCTTTAAAATAAAGGGCAGTAGCCCATGTAGTCAGTGCTGTTATCTCTGGCTTAGGTCAGATGGCTTGTTATTGTCCAAGTGCTCGCTTCAAGGACAAGCTTAAGGTCTTGTTTCTATAAAATAACAAAGCAGGCTGTTTGCACGGACCTGTAGCAACTTCCAAATTTGCATGTGTAGGACCCTACTAAAGAAGCAAGACGAGCTTTTCATCACAGCCCCAGCAGTGCAGGAGGTGGGAAGATAACTCAGCTATGCCTGGTCATGTTTAGGTTGACAAAACATGAGATGGCTCTTGCAAAATGTCAGCTGCATAATTGCAGACATGCAGTCGTGGAAAAAGAAATACTTTTAAATGACAGGTAGTTTTTGGTGGTTTTTTTACACCAGCCAGTGCTGAATCCCTGTAAACGTCTGCCCAGCATTCAATTTTGTATGCGTGTGTGCTCTTGTAATTTCCTAACACTATATCTACATTATTTTGTGGTGTTGTTTTTACAAAATTCTCTGGTTTCAGTGGCCAGAGGAAGGTGTAGGGATCTGTTTCCCATTTCAAGAGTCGTATTCGTCTTCCACCTGCAGATTCGAACACGAGCCATCTCTGCCAAAGCAATGACCTTGGTGAGCCCGCTGCAGCTGCTTCTCTTTGCCTCCAAGAAGGTCCTGTCGGATGGGGAGCTCGTTCTGGTAGATGACTGGTACGGACCTCCTTGGTGCTCATAATGTTCAGCTCTATGAAAGAACACAGACTGAGGGGGAGTGGCTGCTAACACAGACATAAATCTCTAGATTTAATGCTAGAGCAAGCCATGCACTACTACAGGTTAATTGTGAGGGCATTACCTTTGTTTCCTATGAGGAAGGGAGAGGTTTATATTGGCAGCACTGTTTCATGCAGATTAACTGCTTAAATTGAAAACATGATACCAGGCAGTTTCCATAAAAACTGCTGGGTTTTTTTCCCCTTCAGCTGGAACATGAATGAGAGGTACTATGTATTTTGGACTTCCCCTTTGGAGAGGGGCTGAGGGAACCTTGTTTTTAAGTCTCAGAAACGCAGCTTGAGGAGAGAAATGCTAAGGATTTGGTGGTTGCCTCTGGCAGCATACATTTTATGGCCATGACTAAATACCATCTGGACGCCTCCCCTCCGGCCCCCAGTCAGTAAAACGGAGGTGAAGAATTGCTTAAGCTTATTTCACTAATATTTTTGATATTAGCCTGGAGCTTTCAAAATCTTAAGGAACCTCGTGTTTTTAGTTTACTTTATATTTTTGTATCTTTCTGTTTTGATGCTAGAGGTTACGTATTGGTGTTACCTGAGTATGTTAAATCTCAAGAGCAAATTTAAACAGAAGGATAGTTACGTTTTAACAATGTCAAATTTTAGGGATCTGGCAAACTTGCCTCCTGAATTTCACATCCCTTCGTTAACAAATTAGAATTTAAAAGATGAGAATAAAGATTTCTGGCTCGGTGTGTGCAGTACGCAATGAAAAACCACTCCACAGAACATCTTTCGTAACAGGTTCTCTGCTAGAAGTTGTAATACATGTAACGTAATTCTTTCTGCTCTAGGATCAAGCTGAAGATGCCTCACAACGCGGCTGCCTGCATCACTGCTCTGCGTGCTGCGATGGAGGCTCTGGTTGTAGAAGTGACTAAAGATCCTGAGATCATTCGGCAGCTGGACCCAGCAAATGAGCGAATGGTGAATGTGATCCGTCAGATCTCCAGGCCGTCAGCCGCGGGCATCAGCCTCATGGCTGCCAATGCAAGGTTAGCTCGGCTCCCTTGGCTTGTGCGGTCGGAGCTCTGGGGCGAGGAGCGCTCACCACCTCTGCCCCCAAGGACACCGAGAGCCTGAACAGAGCAGGTCAGAGCTGTCAGCCCCACTGCTCCCTCCCTGCACAGTGGCTGCAGAAGCCCAGAGCTAAAATCACCAGGAGAGTCTTGTCCCGTGTGGACAGGGGTGTCAGGCTTTTGTTTCAAAGTCAATAGTCTGAGTGTATGTCAAATCGTCATGCTCAAAGTCTGATGCAGACAGATCACTACCTGTTTCCACAGGAGGGACAAGCGGCTCTCAGGAATAAAAGCTGTCATCGCCTCTTCCAAAACACAATGACTTTTAAAGAAAAGATAATCCAAATTTATTTTGGGCAAACCTATTCAACTCTGTCTCTGGAAATAAAACAAATATTTGGCTGTGCCTGCACCCCTCCATTGCCCCTTGTTTTCATGTCTTGCTTCTGAAGCAAAGAAAAATGAAAACACCTGAAAGCTGTTAGTAATTTAAGGATCAAAACAAAGAACAGCTTAGATGTACACTGCTCTGTGTTTTGCAAGGAGCAAAACAGAGATCACTGTTCTTACATAAACAGGAACAGGGCTCCCTACGCATTTGTGTGAGCTGGAGAAGCGAGATCGAGGGGAAAACTTTCTATGCCAGGTGTAGACCTGGCTGAGGTTTAGAGGAGGGACTGCCTATGTGGCACATCAGGCCATTCCCAGCCTTTCTTTACTGAAGTGGAAAAGGTGCAAAAGTGCAGCTGTAATTCAAACATCATATCCTGTTCATGGAAAACAGAGGCGTCTTAACTGAGCATCTTGGCAACTGATTATTCTTCTTAATATTAAAAAAATGGAATCCATAAGATTGCAGCAAATATATAATGTTTCTCTTTGCCAGGTTCGGTGATGGTCCTCGGGCAACTGATTTATCTTCTTAATATTAAAAAAATGGAATCCATAAGATTGCAGCAAATATATAATGTTTCTCTTTGCCAGGTTCGGTGATGGTCCTCGCCCCCCCAAAATGGCTCGCTACGACAATGGAGGTGGCCTCAGAGGCTGGGGAGGTTACCCGCGTGGCCCTGGCTACAGAGGTAGAGGGTACGGCGGCTACAGCTACTCTGGCAGGCGCTCAGGAGGAAGAGGATACCAAGGTAGCTGGGGGGGAGGCTATCGAGGAGGAGGGTATCGAGGAGCAGGCGGTGGCTACAGAGGAGGCTGTGGGGATGCGGGGAGAGGTGGGTGGTAGTTACGGAAGTTTGGAGAAGCCTTTCCGGTTTGACAAGCGCGTTTCTCTCCCAAGTCCCTTCCTTGCTGTTATCAGTCTGTTTGCCATTTCAGTTCCTTAGTACAAGTACAGCTCTGTAATATATCGTGCCCTTAGGGAATTTACTGCAAGTTGTATGATTTTATTCTTAATAAAGAGTTTGTTTTTAAAGACTTATATGCTGTACGTTTAATTTTGGATTTGGATTTGGATTTAGATTTTGAAGCCGTCTGTTGTTAGTTTTGGTTGTAGGAGGTATAAGGCATTCTGAGGAAACCTTTTCATTGTCTCAAACCGATCTTTGCCAAACAAATTTCAAATTACAGAACCTGAGCTCAGTGGGGATTTTTCTTTGTTGTCTAATAAACTGCAAATAGGCCTTGCTGCAGTGGTTTTCAGTCTATGGCAGGCAGCACTTGGTTCCTTTGCAGCCAGCCACAGGCCTACTGCATGCCGTGTTACACCTCCCGGCACGGCAGCTGAAGAGCTCTTTTGTCGATTCAGATAACGGAACATGGAATACCTTTTTCAAGACTGGTGTGATGCTGCTTGTTTCTGCAGAACCTGAAGCGATCTCAGAAGTTTGAACTGTGCCCTTCATCTGAGGCAGCGTTCATTTACATTGCTACTCCAAAATAGTCACGCTTCATTCTTCCAAATACCTGTGAAAGAGAGCGATTCTTTAATTAGAATTCATTGAAATTGTAGCCTGTGGATTCCGGACATTCAAAGCTCAGCTGGCTGCCTGGTGCTTGCAGAAGTGTATTGACAGAGAGGGGGTAAAAAGCCCTCTGGCGAGGTCTGGTTTCCTCTGTACCTCTCCGACTAGCACCTGGGAAGTGACCTGGAGCAGGGGTGGATGACACGCAGTACCCACAGGTACAGATTACTCTCAAGGGGTTTCTACAGTCAGCTGTGTTGTGCAGGAATACCTCTGTGAACAAGAGGAGGGAAGCACTCCAGTTGACAATAAATGTGTGCGTATGAACGGTTTGGGGTTTTTTTTGGCCAAAACTCCCTTACCTCTCTTAGAGCACGGCCACAAAACCAGCTGTGCTGGCCCGGGGCAGCAGCAGGCAGACACTGCCTCTTGCACACGCTTTGTGCTGCAGGGCCTCAGCAGCGCAGGGAGATGTCTGTGGGCACAGCTTGGTATGAAACCTGTTACGTTACCAAGCCTGGCAAGATTAACCTCCCCACTAATCCAACTGGAAAGCTTATTCAGAACCAATAATTAGTTGCACTTACAGGGGTGTGGGAGGTGTTGGCGTCTGAGTGAGGTTTAAAGCAAGTCCAACGTTTTTTGTATTTCTAATGAAGGGTTCTGAAAAACTAGGTGAGGGTGAAGCACTGTTTCTTTAATCAAAACTGCTAAAAGCCAAATGCCACGTGAAGCTTAGATATGTAGCTATGAATGACAGAGCTATCTCTGATATCAAGTGTATCAGTATTCATCTCCAAACTTGAATCTGGGATTAATTTGGGGTGTGTATCTTCTTCTGCGTTGTCTGATGCAGTAAACTCCACAATCCTTTCTGCTGATGTAGACTTTCTGTAGATTGAAGAATGGTCACTCTGTGCCACCATTACTGAAAATGTGATTATAGAATCATAGAATCATAGAATCATTAAGGTTGGAAAAGACCTCTAAGATCATCGAGTCCAACCGTCAACCCAACACCACCATGCCCACTAAACCATGTCCCTAAGCGCCTCATCTACACGTCTTTTAAATACCTCCAGGGATGGTGACTCCACCACTTCCCTGGGCAGCCTGGTCCAAGGCCTGACCACTCTTTCAGTGAAGAAATTTTTCCTAATGTCCAGTCTAAACCTCCCTGGGTGCAACTTGAGGCCATTTCCTCTCGTCCTATCGCTGGTTACTTGGGAGAAGAGACCAACCCCCACCTCGCTCCAACCTCCTTTCAGGGAGTTGTAGAGCGCGATGAGGTCTCCCCTCAGCCTCCTCTTCTCCAGGCTAAACAGCCCCAGTTCCCTCAGCCGCTCCTCATCAGACTTGTGCTCCAGGCCCTTCACCAGCTTTGTTGCCCTTCTCTGGACACGCTCCAGCACCTCAGTGTCCTTCTTGTAGTGAGGGGCCCAAAAAATTTTTCTTCTCCAGGACAACCTGTTAAGGAATTGGAAGGGATGGACAATGAAAGATGTGCTGTAGTGTTAGCTACCTTCCCTTTCCACATCTGTATTTATTGCATCCAGACAAAACTTGCTTTCCTTGGCTTGCCCTTCAAACGTCGTCTTATCCCAGTTGCATTACTAACACAGAACTGGAAACATGAAGCAGATGTCCAGTGGTTTTAAAAAGAACTATACTTAACTAATTTCAGTATTGAGCCTACGATCTTGCATATGATCTAATATCTGTTAAACTGTCTAATCTCCTCTCTAGCTGTTACTGGCCTTCAAGAGAAGTCAGCATCTAAACAGGAGGGATGGGTGCAAGGCGAGCACAGACCAGAGCTTAAGAGAGGCCCCTACAGCAATAGGTTGTTCAGCCGTTCAGCACTGCCTCAGTCTTTACATGTGCAGAAACAGAACTG
Organism: Fulmarus glacialis; assembly: GCF_000690835.1. Classification (NCBI taxonomy): domain Eukaryota; kingdom Metazoa; phylum Chordata; class Aves; order Procellariiformes; family Procellariidae; genus Fulmarus; species Fulmarus glacialis. Next base: position 30,316 of record NW_009189990.1, read on the forward strand.
GAAATACTGGGAAAAATTCAGATCCACTCTGCTGAGCTGGCCTCCCTTTGCAGAGCAGCTTCGCTGGCATTTCCATGACTGAATCCTGCTAATTTCAGTTATGGTTTTGTTCTGATCAGGTTTTCATGTGCAGCGGGGCCCTTTGCCGCAGTCTGCTTTCAACTACATAATTACCATTAGCTTTTCCCTGCTTCTACTGTGGTAAGTTTTAGGAGGTGGAATAGGATACCGGGGATTATCGGGTATATGTACAATATTCTATGATACTAGCTAAAAATGGTTTTACTGGGGGTACTTTGATGTTAAGTCCTAGCTGAAGAAATTCCCTTTTTAGAGTAAAGTTGATGTTTCTCAGGTCTATTTACAAAAATGATTCTAATTTGTAACAGTAAAGCTATTATTTACTATTACTGGAAAAAGACCAAAAAATGTTATCTTAACATTAATGCCACCCTGGCTGTGATGGGAGGTCTCACTGGTTCCGGTACTATCGCAGTGATGAATTTTTCTCTAAGATGGCTGTGCTTCTTGGGTACAGCTCAACACCAGAGCCCTGTTCGTTAACAAAAAGATTAAATCTAATTTCATGTTGCTTGTAAGAATCGTTAAAAAAAATTCATAATAATGTATGAAATTGTGTAGGTCACACGCCTACGTCGGGAGTTGCTGCTAGGATGGAGCTTGCAAGGATACCCAGCCCCGAGGACTGCTCAGGTCGCAGGTTGTGGAGGGGGACGGTGCCGTGGACTATTTAGCGTCTACAAATTACAGCTTAGTTTTATCCGTGTGCTAGTGTTTTACATATTAAGGAGTGTCAAGCATGAAAATACTGCTTAACAATATTCAGTCTGTTTTTCAGTATCTAATCCATCAGGACAAGTTAAGTGGGAAAGCAATAATCCTTGCCTACACTTCCTGTGCCAGAAATGAGCAGCACAGTCTAAACAAGGTTTGACGTGCTAATGAGGAGCTTAAACAGCCCGGGTACAGAAAACTGAAAATTAACCTGAAATGGCATGTACGTTGTCACATTAAAAACTGAGCTTGTGATGGGTTTACTGTGTCAGTAAATTGATCTGCGCTGTGTTTCAAAAAGCCAGCTTGTCAGAGCGCTCCCATCTCTTGTACAACAAATTCAATTAATTATCTGAAATTTAAGAAGAACAAACTACCCAAGCTCCAGTAACCTCCCTATCCGTGACGGTCAGAGAAGCCCCGGTGAGAGCAGACGCCGGTTCCTTCGCTCCTTTGCATACGATTTGCTACAGTCACCTGGCCAGGGTCAGCAGCCACGACACCATGGACTGGTCTCTGCTGTACCGACCTGAGGTGCGTTAGGTTTGTATCGGGGGCTTTTGACCCCACAAAGCTCTCGTAAGGGGGTTTGGAAATAATCACCATTTCTGCTGGTTTTCCAGTTCCAAGCGAAAAAGAGTAATATTGACAATAGTGTCAAAACCATAATGTGAAGGAAAACACTTGTCAGTTGGTTACTTTAATTTTTATCTTTCTTGTTTTAAAACTTCTCACGTAAATATTAACAATGCTACCAGCCAGTTACAAAGTTGCCATTAAACGCACTTTTTATCTTAGTTTCTGGACCTCGTGCTTGCCTGCCTGGTTGCATGCACCGTGCTTCATTAAACGAAACACGAGCGCCGTTCGTGCAAACTGAGTGCTCAGTTTCAAAAGCCTGGTGAGCAGAAGACAAACCACAGAGGCAGAGGCTGTGTATCTCTGCACCAGAGAGATGAGAAACTTTTGTCTTTGAGGTGATATTTAGAGTCGGTCACAGAGGAAGGCTGAGAGTCTGCCTGTTGTGGCTCTGTTAGAGCAAATATGCAGAAGATTCATCTCCTCTACACGGTGGTACTCGGGCAGCACATCACATAACGTACTCCAGAGTAAGAACGGAGAAACGTCTCTAGCTGTAGGGAGATTTCCACCAACGGAGAGAAATTCAGCGGAACTACGCTGTGGTCTTTACTTGGAGAAAGTTCAAAGAAGAACTAAGTGGTCAGTTGTGGCATCAGCATTAATGGTATCCCACTGATCTCCAGACCACCATCTCCATGAGGGTGAGTCCTTCTCTTGAAAGGAAATCTTTGCTCTTAAGCAGTTTCTTTATAGGAAGATTCTTTCTATGGAGTGACTTAAAACATTTGTTCTTGATCTATAGAGCATGTGTTAAAAGTGTGCCCATGCTGAATTTGTTCCTAAGAAAACTGCCCAATTAGCATTGCGATTACCTAATTACCTAATTTCCTGCCTCCAAATCAAAAATGGGGTGAGGAATGCCAGCCAGAGGAAAGCTAATGTCACAGATACAACTTTATCGAGGTGGGTGCATGCAAGATAGTGATGCCTTACCTGTCTCTGAAAAAGAGATGCAATAGGAGTTTAAAAACAGCAAAAAAAGGTGAAGAGAAGAACGCTTCTAATCAGAAGCTCACCCGGAGCTTTGACAGGAGAAAGACCTGAAAATGGCTGCCTAAAAGCACTTTCTCGGTTCAAACATCATCTGTTGAGAGCGCGTGGCCTTGCTGTATGCAGCAGAAGGGCACGCTTCACTGGCACACAGGAGCTCTGAGATTCTCTCGCCTTGTTCCAAATCTCCCCCATTGCCTGCTCCCGAGCCTCCTGGGGCTTTTCTCCTGACGCTGTCAGGAGCTCTGAAACCTGTTTGGTATTTCCTTGTTCTCAGCAGTAGCAGAAAGCTGCGTTAAGGCATCCTTAAAATAAGCAACAACTGAATAAAAAATCCTCACCGGTAGCTTTGCAGGAGGCACTGGTTTTTCAAAGCCAGACCCATGCAGGAAGAGGAAGTCATTTAAAGAAGCAAGAGATGCTGCCTTCGTGTTGGTGAAGCCCATGCATTTTCAGTGTGCCTGTGTCTGGGCAGAAAAGGGGGGGCTAAAAGGCTGAGGTGCAAGAAGTGGCTTCAGTTCAGCTGTACCACTGCTGGGAGCTTTGCTTTACCGGTCAGCACCAGCCTTCATGTCGCAGAAGGGCCAGCTTTAGCTGGATGTATTTCAGTGGCCGTTCCACCCTGGAGGTAATGTGCATTAAAACAGCACACCAGCACCGACGGGCAGCTGAAGGAGCACTCCTGCATTATTTTCAGGATACTATAAAAATATTGATGAAGTAGAAGAAAAACTTGGAACCTGAGGCCGTATTTTGCAAGATGTGAGACCATTTGACAGCGCAGCCATCAACCCGAAGAAGGAAACGTGCGCAAGTGAGCGCAGGCACTTAGGTAAACGGTGCTTGCAGGCTTTAAATCTGCAGGGTGTGAGTTACTGAAGCGTGGCTGGAAAGTTTGCTGGTGCTAATTTCTTATTAAACCTGTCACCTTATGGGAGTGTTAAATACAGTGCTGACGTTGATGTTCTTATTAAAAAAAAAAAAAAAAATCACACCTTTCAAGAGCCATCAGGGAAGAGGACGACCTACTTTAGAGGTGCTATTACTGCTTAACTTTATGCTGCTTTAAAATACGTATATTTTATATATATATGCATGTTTTATGAAACTGATTTTTCACTGCATTCCT